>NC_056746.1:1056870511-1057143011 GCF_019279795.1 Protopterus annectens | reverse complement strand
CAATTAAGAAAATTGACTAAAGTCGCTCACATAGTTTTCAGTCTTTTATGGATTATTTGGAGGCATTTATTAAACCTTTAATACCCTTTCTGCTCCTGTATTGTCTGAATCTCTATGGCTAAGCAACAGTGCATGCAGGGAAAGGTGTGAAAATATACCACATAAGATTGATATTGACACTAGAAGGAAAAAAAAATAGGTCTGTGATTCACCATTCTGACATTCTGAAATGAAATAACTTTATAGATATTTACAAGTGCAAGTCTGAATGAATGAATGTCACTCAATTGTTATGTGTAAGGTAAACATATAGGAATTTAATTGCTTTCAGTCTTCTTGATGTCCTTAGGTTGTTAAAGCTTGATCTCACTGTAAAACAAATGAATCATGGATGTCAAGAATCAGCAAATATTACAGTGCTTCAAAATTAAACTAAAATAACTTCTAGTGAAGCATAATTTATGTAACTGATTCTGAGACAATAGCTAAAAGTCTTACTTTCATACAAAAGTTCCTGATGGCTCTTTAATACCATAATTGAATCTGATGAATCCACGTTGGAATGCTATGTAAATATTTTACTTCTTATGGGCTCATTTCTCTTTACCTGGCCTCATTGCTATTTTATTAGACAGCTATGATTTACGTATACTGTTCAATATGTCTATGACTATCAATGTTTTATTCTGAGATGCAAGCCATTTAGAATATTATCACTGTATTGTGATTGCTATAAACATTTCAACATGCCTTTGATTATACAAGTTTTACTCTCAGATGACTTCATCAGTATATTGTGATCTACTTTTACTTAACATCCCTTATATATGTAAATGTGTTTGTCATTCTTGTCTGATAAGTCCATTCCATAGCTGAAAAGGGTGAGTTTTATCAGTACATATATCTGAACAATTAATGTACACAAGTCCACTCACTATGAACTCAATAAATAAATGAAAATCACCACAAGCCACAGTCACTTAATTTATTTATTGAATTTATCATTAGATCATCTACTTGTTTTTTTTTACATTCAAACAAGCAAATAACTAAATAAATAAATTCATAAATGTGCATGAAATGCTCTTTGAAATCATGTGCCAAGTGTAGCAGGACACCATCAGTGTCACATTTGACTAGCTCTGTGAGAGTGACACTCTAGAATTACCATTTTCTTACTCCTGTAGTACTGTGCTGTCTGTGTGCACTAACTACATCATCTTCTTGTACTGAATAACACCCGGGTGCAGATGCAGCTTAACTGTTCATTTTGGACATGTGCTTATAGCGTCATTTTTGTTTTTGCTGTAGATATCCATTTCATATTATCTTACAACCAACAGAAGTGTCATGTACACAGGAAATTCAGAAACCATGTGTTCATTTGCAGTCTGTTGTCCACAAAGAGGATTTAGGGTGGCCACGGTGGTGCAACGGTTAGCGTTGTTGCCTCACAGCAAGAGGTTCTCCATTTTGATTCTCAGCTGGGGTGCCTTCTGTGTGGAGTCTGCATGTCCTCCTTGTGGTCATGTGGGTTTCCTCCAGGTGCTTCAGTTTTCTTAGATACTCTAAATCGGCTGTGTGTGCAAGTGAGTAGTATGGATGAACTACTATGGCAGGGGTAGCCACCCGATGGTGTAAACCTTGGCTTGAGATGATTGCCACTGTTGAAGTGACACCCCAACCTCATGTGCAAAATGGGAAAAAGAGGGTTAAGGATGGATGTCCACAAAGAGGATTTTATTTTACATTTGTGACCAGGGTAGTACAACTGGGATAAACCCCTTTTCATTAGAGGCTCAGGGAAAATTGCACCTAAGATTATTTAAAATATTAATACAAATGTATACAATGAAAACGACACGAGTTTGGTAACATAGCACAGTATTATACAAGTAACAACAGTAAAAAATATAAGCAAAGATTGTGCAAAGTAAAGAGATGTAGCAAATATAGTTTGCAGAGACAGAAGCCCCCCCCCACATAATTGCCAAAAAAATTTTTTTTTGTAAGTTGTTAATGTTTATATTGCATCTAAACTTTTACTGACTTGTAATTTCATTGTATACTATTCACTATGTCTTTAGGCTATTTTACAATGTTTTACTGTCTTATTTTATAATACCTGTATGTCTATGTACCTTGAAACTTTATGCTATTGTATTACTATGTTCATTGGAACTTTTCTCCCCGGGTCTCCACTGAAAAAGGACTTGTTGTCCAGCGGACATTACCCGGTAAACAAATGTAAATAAATAAATAGTAGCAGACTAACTAATCTGATTTTGTTGGATGAAAAACGAATGCAGGTTAGTTTTAAAATAGCCTCATGTCTATAAAAAATGCTTTATTTTACATCACAGTTCTCATATGAGTTTTGTGTTTGAACAATATTCAATACCTTAATACATAGTTTATGCCTGTAAGAAGAATGTTCTCTTTGTTTTTACCTTGCTCTGCTTTGAAATGTATATTTAAAATACTACATATTTATAAATATATATGTTACTGCAAATCAGAAAAGTCAAGTATGTTAATTTTTCCTACAACAGTATTAGTGACCATATTGTATATTAGATGGTGAATATGAGGAGATTACAACTGGTTTTTCGCTAACTAGCAACGTTGCGAAGGAGATTTCAGTGAAAGTTCTTTCAGCTAACTAATTGTTGTCTTTTCTTCACTGTTGGGTTAATGAGGAGTTGTATATATATAAGTTCGGGGATGTGTTGGGGTCTAAATCAAATGTGAGGTATCAGAGGGGTTGCCCCCTGAAAAAAAAGCTTCCTGTGTTGGTCACTGAAAGCGGCTTTCATCAAATAGTTTTAGTGCTCTTGTCCATCAAAGAAATATCATTTGATGAATAATCATGACTCCATAAGATGAAGGCTCTAAAATGATTTAGTGTGTCCAACATCTTTAGCTTGTTTGACTGCAGCCAGATGTTTTATTTATTTCATTTTATTTAATTGGTAAGTAGAGTACACCTACAATGGGGACCTACCTGTTTTCAGAGGCAGTAAGCAGTGTCTGGTTAATTGATGTGGTCACAGTCACACAGTAGACAAATGGAGAGTGAAGGAATTTGAGCCAGGAATATAGGATGAAATTTGGTTGTATACCATACTCTTAATCTTGTGTTCTACACTGATGGAAGAACACCAGGAGTGAACTGCATACTGTTGCAATGAATCCGCTCTGTGGAATCTCATGAATGAAGAACTGGTCGGCATTTAATATTTTTATGTAGATCTCTAATGACACTCACATATAGGCACAGACTAAAACACACACATACACACACACACACACACACACACACACACACACACACACACACACACACACACACACACACACACACACACACAGACATATAGACACAGACTCACATAAACACACACATACACGCACACACACACATATAGACACAGACTCACATAAACACACACATACACGCACACACACACACACGCACGCACGCACATGTACACACTGACATAATAAACACAGACTCACATAAACACACACACACATGCTTCACATATACACATGCGCACGCACACTCACACACATACACACACACACACACACACACACACACGCACGCACACGTGCACACACACGTGCACACACACGCGTGCACACACACACACACACACACACACACACACACACACACACACACACACACACACACACAGATGCACAAGCACTCTCTCTCTCTCTCTCTCTCTCTCTCTTTCACAAGTAGTAGCTTCTTATTTATTTTATTTTACATTTGTTTACCAGGAAAGTCTAACTGGGCAATAATTGTCCATTTTCAGTGGAGGCCTGTGGAGAAAAGCTCCACATAGTACATCATGTTACAAAAACATTCAAGTACAGAAAGCATGCATCATAGTAAGAAAAACAAGCTAGTTTCCAAAGTTTTGTACAAAAATATTGAACGTAGTCCTCTTCATGAACATTTAAACAATACATAGAAAGTAAAATACAGGTGGATAACGTAAGAGTATGATACACTTTGAAGCATCAAATCTGTTGCTACAAGAGGAGTTTATCATGTAAAGCACTATTTACAGTTACCAATGAGAAAGGACTTAGTGTTGATTAGGTTAGTCAGGGTCTTGACAGTTACATATCCAAGAACTGGATAGATAGGACTTCACCTGACTTTTGAAGTTAAGTTTGTTATTTTGTATTCTGACTCCACTAGGGAGGGAATTCCAGATTTTGGCAACTGCACATGAGAAGAAGGAGTCACCAGATGTATATATACTTGTGGATATTTTACTTGCATTTTATTTGTGGATCTTAGTTGGCAGTTGTTGTTATAGAGATAGAGTAGGCCTGTTAGAGCTGGTATTTTATTGGGGTGGTATACTATTTGATGTGCCATGGTAACTTGATTAAAGTTTAATAGGTTAGGTAGTTCTAGCCAGCCTAATTGTTGAAGGGCTAGACAGTGATGGGATCGATATGAGGAGCTGGTAGCAAATTTTGCTATCTTGTTGTAGCAGGTGATTAACTTGTTTAAGTCATGTTTGTTAAGGTTGGGTAAAACATGGGATGCATATAATACTGTGGAAAGTAGGTGAGTTCTGGCTATGATGGTTTTACTGTCAGTGGTCAGGTCATTTTTACATTGATAAAGTATGCAGACTTTTCTGTGAACTTTAGTTATGGTCTGGGCTATGTTTTATCGAATTTCAGGTTTTGGTTAGTGATTGTTCCTAGTAGTTTGGTATGTGGCACTGAGGTGATGAGGGTGTTGTCCTTAGAGGATATTTGGAAAAGGGGACATGGTCAGTAGCCTTTGAAGGGTGGAGTTGCATAAGTTGTTTTTTTGGGGGATTTAGAATAAGCTGGGAGTTTGATAGCCAGGTTTTAATGGCGGAGAAGGAATCCTGTTTTTTTTTTCTTGAAGAATTTGGAGAGAGGGAGCTGAGCATATTAGAGTGGCATCGTCAGTATATTGTACCAAGTTTGCATGAAGCGTGTCTGTGTGCAGGTTGTTTGTAAATAAGGTGAAAAGCAGGGGTCCTAGTATAGACTCCTGTGGTATGCCTAGGGTAATTAGAAGGAGGGGAGATAGGAATCATCCATTTTATGGTCTGCTGGCAGTTGGAAAGGTAGTCTTTAAACCACAGCAGGGTGGATTGATCAAGAGTGAACTCACAGAGGACAATGAGAAGTTTGATATGAGAGACTGTATCAAATGCTTTAGACAGATTTAATAAGGCAGTAGAGACTAGATTACCTAGGTTCCATTGCTGATTGACAAAATTGGTAAAATTGATGAGGGTAGTGGTGGTGCTGTGGTGTGCGCAGAATCCATGTTGTGTTTTGACAAGAAGGTTGTTAGCTAAGAAGTAGTTTAGTATCTGGGAGTCAATAGATTTGTCCAATATTTTAGACAATGGGGAAGTATGGCTATTGATCGGTAATTGGAGAATTCGGTTGAGGTACCACCTTTATGTAATGGAATTATGTGAGAGATTTTCCATAGGGAAGGTGCTGATTGTTCAGCTATGGATCTGTTAGAATAAAAACAGGGTATTGAATGGCTTCGGCAGTGATCTGTAAGTATTCAGCTGGGAGTTTGTCTGCTGCGAGGGTAGTAGGTTTTAGTTTGGACACGTGTTTATAGATGAGACTGGTTGGGATTGGTTTGAGTGAGAAGAGGTTTTGGTTGTTTGGGAGGCTATGTAGATCTGGGAGACTAGTGGGGGAAGAGGGGGTAATCAGTTTAAGAATTGAGTTGGAGAAGAAGTCATTGAATTGAGTTGCAATGTTGACTGAGGTGTCATTTATGTTTGGGGGTGGGGTACTAGTTTTACCTGGTTGTAGAATTTTGTTAATAGCTGCCTAGAATTTCCATGGGTTTGACTTGTATTTAGTTTGGGTGTTAGAATAGTGGATTTTTTTATCATTCCTTATTTGCTTTTTTACTTTATTTCTTAGTTCAAGAAATAATTGTCTGTTTGAGTTAGCTTTATTATTATGCCAGGTGTCCCAGGCCTTGTCTTTTTCTTTTAAAAGTACACGAATGGTTTTGTTGAACCAAGGGGCAAAGTTGGATTTGGTCCTAATAGAGGAGCTAGTTGATTAAAGTGGTGAACCGCCAAGTCCAATGGAAGGCAGGTGAGAGGGGGACCAGTTGCAGTAATTTAAAACTGATATGAAGTCTTGTCATTTGAAATTTATTGTGCCACGTATTTGTTGGATATCATTGAATTGAGCAGCGTTTCTTACATGGCTCTGTTATATACCTCTCTTGGAAAAAAAAAAGTTCTCCACAGGAGACTCGGTAGATATTCTTTCTTAGATGCCTTTTGTAATTCTGAGTTATAACTGTGATCTTCAGAATTACAAAGCCATTAAAGTGATTGTGAGGGGGAATATGTATATACATATGAACATATGTATGCATGCATGAATGTATAGTGAGGTTGTTGAGGGTACAGCTCCCATGTGAAGGGGTGAATTGGGTGCTCTGAACAATATAAAAGTGAGATTCACTATTCACTTTTTAATGAAGGGATCAAATTTCATTTTACATAACTGTAAGACTCACAATAGCACATTTCACACTATAAAAGAACCCTCCATTATCTTCTATTTTTTAATACTTGGGTTTACTGCTTACATTAATGTGCAAGTCACACTCACTATCCTTCAGTTAGCTCTTGCTCTCCAATGCCCACTACAGTGCACAATACACAGTTCTGCTTTGTTTTGCCACTTTTCCTGTTTTGTACTTTCCCTTTTTCCTAAGTGAAGCAACATGCATTTTATTAAACACACATAAATTAACTTCTTCAGCTTCAAATTTATTTAAGTACTTGGAACATAAATACTGTAAGAATTAAGAATTTCTGAAAATTAAACAGTAAGTAAAATAAGAATATAAAATACAGTAAAACACTGGTTTGCAATAAAACTGATGTAAAAGCAACCAAGTCTGCTGTAAGCTTGCTCAGATGAACATACTTTCAGAGAATGCGTGAACTCAATCAACGCTGGCGATTCTCCCAGTCAACTGAGTAGTAAGTTTCAACAACATGATCCTTCATGTATGTGTAAATGCTCAAATCTCAGAGGATTCAGTCACAGCAATTGGAATCACTAACAGCCCCTGGGAAGCTCAATGTGGACAATGAATCACCCAATACTAAGTCAATAGACCCTGCAGATGGAGGAAGATGGACGATCCAAGGCAGTGTAGGGATAGATAAACCAAGATTTGAAATTCATAGAAATGTCGCTTCTTGAGAGGAAGCCAGTGCATTGCACACATTAGTGGTATAACATGGTACTTAGAGACCCTTGTAAGTAGATATTCTGCAGAAGCTGCAGATGATCAAATTCTGATTCTGGAAACTAGGTATATAGCATCACAATACGAACGACACTAGAAAATACACCTCACTAGGTGAATCTGAAGATGAAAAGAGGTATTTGAAGAAGGTAATGTTGCTAAGATGAAAGCAAGAAGAGTTGATAACAGCTGGCATCTGGTCTTTTAATATCAGCTCATCACCAGTATTCAACCTCCTAAATCTCATACTTTCAACATAAATTCTCCACTATAAGTGACATTGAGAGACAAAACTGATGTTAAACATCCCAGAGAGTGGAGTGAGTGACCATAGTAACCATCTCGGAGATTTTCATAGGTTCATAGGTTGGTACTAGGCTATCGGCCCTAGGGCCTGTAGAAGCCTAGTCATAACAATTCCCTGGCTAATTCTTCCCACACTATTTACTTCCCTGGACCCCTGTCTAACAGGGCAACTGACGTGATCCCCAGGATGAATTTCCTTTCTCCCATCCAATCATCAAGGTTCCTTTTGAAGAGAGCCAAAGAGGCGTTCTGCTTGACATGTATGGGCAGTCTATTCCAGGGTCTGGGGAGTCTCTGGGTCAGGAACCTATCCCTCCAGCATGTTATGTTTATTGTGATGACAAGGTTTAGATCCCTGGGGCGTGTGGCTCTGAGGGATTGGGATTTCTTTAAGTGTATCATGTCCAACAGCTCTGGGTTTGACATGGCCTTGTATGTTAAGCAGAGACTTCCTCTGAGTAGACGATATACAACAGAGTATAGTTGGAGTTTTTTAAGGCGGTCAGCATAGGGCATCTCCTTTAGGCCTGTGATTCTTTTAGTGAGGTATTTCTGTGGCCTTTTCAGTTGTTGCAGGTGTCTTGAGAGGTACATACCAAATGAGGCATTGTATTCTATAATGGGTCTAATGAGGGATGAGTACAGTGGATGAAAAGCCCTTAGTGATGAGGTGTGCCACATAGAAGGATTTTCTGACTGTTGTGGTGATGTGGTTATCGAAGGTGAGACCACTGTCCACCTGTGTCCCTAAGTCTCTTATCACACTTTCTGTGTTTAGTGTACTGCCACCTATGTGGTAATTCATGGGTACATGTTTTTTCCCAAAGGGGATAACTATACATTTCTTGGCATTGAGCTTGAGACCATGGCTCTGGCACCAAGCATATGTTTCTGTAAGGCCCTTTTGTAAAGTATCCACATAATTTGGAGATTCAATAATGGCTCCCAGATTGCAGTCATCTGCGAACTTTGTTAGCCAGAGTCCCTTAGTATTGGCCTGTACTTCAGAGAAGTAGATGCCAAACAAGAGTAGTCCCAGGACTGAACCCTGAGGTACTCCACTTGTCACTTGTCTGGAGCTGGATTTAGAGTCAGCTACTTTTACAGTGTTTGTTCTGTCAGTAAGCCAGTTGACAACCCATCGAGTGACGTAGGGATTAATGTCCAGCTTAGTAAGTTTATCTATGATTCCAGAGTGGGGGATGGTGTCAAAGGCCTTGGCAAGGTCCAGATAGGTTGTGTGGACCACCTTACCCTCGTCCACGGCTCTGGAGACTGATTCAAAGAAGTCAATCAGGTTCAGGAGACAAGATTGGCCCTTCACAAACCCAAACTGGGTGGGGTCCAGTGTTTGAAGGTTGCCAATGTCTTTGTTTATAAGTTCCATGATAATACGTTCCATGGTCTTGCAGATCAGGCTCGTCAGACTGATGGGGCGGTAGTTCCTGGGATCCAAGGTGGATTCCCCCCTTGTGGAGTGGGATAACTGTAGCTGTGCACCACTCAGTGGGCACAAAGCCTGAGGTGAGGCTATGATTAAACATGACAATTAGGTGAAGTGCCAGTTCATTTTGTAGTTCATGTAGTACACAACCCGGGATGTCATCTGGTCCCATGGATGCTGTATTCTTAGCTTTGGATTGTGCGTTTTTTACCTGTGTGGCTGTTATTACTGGAATTTTACAATCTTCCATTATTGAGATGGGCCATTAGGGGGTGAGAGTGGTTGAAGTTGGCACTGAATTAATCTGCCAGGATATTGGCAATATCCTTGGGGTCAGTATATTTAATGCCATTCCGCTGTAGCTTAGAGCAGATCTGAGCATTGCCATTTAGATTCTTGACATAGTTATAGAATGCCTTGTGGTTGTCTTTGGAATCTTTGGCAATTTTATTTTCGTAACTTGCTTTGGAGGATTTTGTGAGGTATCTCAGCTTCTTACTGAGGCTGGTAAGGGAGTTTTTTGCATCCTGGGATTTTCCTATTTTCTGCAACAGTTTCTTCCTTTTGTTGTAAAGTTTGTTTATGGCAGGGGACCACCAGATTGGCTTCATTTTTTTGGCAGAGAGCATCTTGGTTCTATTTGGGATGGCACGATTAATGCATGAGTGAATGTGCTCGTACAGTGCCTTAGTGTAGGACTCGGCAGTTGAACTTTCAGTTCCCGTCTTCATGGGTGTCATGAAGTTTGTCACTTCTGATTTGAGTAGCATGAAGTTGGCTTTGGAGAAGTTTTTTATGGAGGTTTCCTTACTGGGGGGGTGGGGGTGGGATGTGGATGTTATGGGTGATTAGCTTATGGTCTGACCTGACCAATGAGGGGGCGACCATAGGTGTGGAGCATTGCTTTCCCATGTTGGTAATGACCAGGTCTAGGCTATTGGATCCCCTGGTGGGACAATGGATTAGTTGATCCAGGGTGCTGGGAATTTATGAATTCCAAGAACCGTTGGGTAAAGGTGTTGGTACACGAGTAGTTTTCCCAGTTAATGGCAGGGTAGTTGGTCACCCAATATTAGGGTGTTTGGTTGAATCTTAATATTTTCCAGTGTGTTTAGAAAGGTGTAGTGAGAATCATGGTGGGGGATCTGTAGCAAACTACAATTTGGATTGCAGTCTTACCTAGTGTTAGTTGCACCTGGAAAATTTCAGATGCATTGTGTTGGGCAACTAGCCTGGTGGTGTGAATATCCTTAGTGAATATGGACACTCCTTCACCTTTAGCGTTTCGATCCTAGTTTGGTAGCCAAAAAGTGTGGTAAGAGTTGTAGCCTGGTATTGCAGGGGTACTCTCTGGAGCCTTGAACCAGGTCTCAGTTACTGCACAGATATCGATGTTCTCCATTTTTAGGATTGCCTCGCGAAAGTGCATTTTGAGGTTTAGACTTCTAGCATTGAGTAGCATTACCTTCAGATTTTGCATGCTTGTACCTGTTACTGTGGTGGTTTTGTCCTTCAAACTTTGCCTAAAAAAGGCACTATAGGGGTGGTAAGAGCCTTAGCCAGTAACCTGAATCCCAGGGGCGACAGGTGCAGACTATCTTTGGCAAAGCATCGTGGTCTGTCAATCATGTCGTCCCAGGCAGACAGATACTGGATCCCTTTTGAATGACACCAGAAGCTTAGCCAATTGTTGAAGTCAATCATTTTGTTCTTATATTGTGGTATCATTCTCGGCAAAGGCAGGATGCTACTCAGGGCTAGGGTCATACCTGCCTGGGCTACATCATCCGAGAGCTCTTATATGTCTCTTTTTATGTAGTCCAGGGAGGTATAGACTATAGAGTCACCTATGACTAAAGTGTTAGGTACGTTGTCTTGCCTTATGGGCTGTTGCTGGGTGGCACACTGGTGTTGTGAGCTATGTGACACTTTGGTTGTGATTGGTGTTTGTTTGCATTTCAGCTTCAGAGGTCCTTGTTGCTTGGGCAGGTTACAGTTAAGGGCCTCTGCATATGTGGATTTAGTGTTGCTATGTGTGGGTGTTGGTGGTGTGGGTTTAGAAGGGCTATGTATTGCTTGAGGTATAGTGTGGGTGTTAACCTTCTCCTCTTGACTGTCTAGCACAATCTTGGGTGGCAAGAACTTTATTTCCAGTATGGCTATGTAAGTGCATCTCTCACAAGTTGTAGTGTTGGGTGGTAGGAGGAGAGGGTTGTCTGTGTACATGAGACAATTGCTGCATTGCCCCAGTATGCCCAGACTCACCAGGTGGACAGGAGAAATCACTGGAAGCTGACCCTTGGACATGCCTGGTTGGTGCTTTTTTTGTAAACTACAGGAGCTGTTTTCCCTTACCTTAGCAAGCTACTTTGCAATTATAGGCTGTTAAGTGCCTATGATTAATTTCTCCTTATTAACAAGGAGAGTTGAGTGCCTGTATCAGTCTAAGGCTTCCTAGTGTGTTCCAGCAGGTTTTAGAGCAAGTGCTAGTCACAGGGATGCTTAAAGGTAAGATGAAAAAAAAATGTTTATCCTAAACACTGCAGTGTGCACTAGAGAAGTTAGATGTGAAAGTAGGTAACTTAAGTTTTACCTGTCTAAAAAGTTAAATTTTAGTGGGGAGTCACTATTTTTAAAACAGCAAGATAGATTGAAAGGGGGTGGTCACTTTTGTATTCTGGTACTATGGAATACAGTAGGATGGTCAATAAATTTAAATAGTTGAAGGGGAGTGATTTCACAAAATGATAATTTTCTGCTTACTTGCACAAGCCAATGAAAGCAGAGAGGACATGAGATATATGGTCAAATTAACATAAGAGGCAGGCAACTAGAAAGACAGTGGCATTTAAGAGCAGAATAGTAAAAGGGTGGGCGAGTTAAAAACAGACTACAAGTAAAACACAAGGTAAAGAAAACAAATCACAGTATTCAAAATATAAAAAGGCAATAAAATAATACAAAATACAACAAATAAAAAGCAAACTAACCTTTCCTTCACACTAAAGTGTAGCAGAGTCTGGGTGAGCCTTTCCTAGTAAAGCTCTGAAATGTTTTATTTTACCACTTAAACAGAAGGTTTAATTCCTTGCTCCACCCCTCAGTTCACAAATGATTAACCTTAAGTGACCTCTTCTATCTTATATATGAGTCCTTAATTGATCAGTTCTAATTTCTGCCTGACTCACAAGAGACACAGCTGTGGTCTCTTCTTAAGTTTTAATATGCAGTTAAAAGCAGACTACAAGTAAAACGCAAGGTAAAGAAAACAAATCACAGTATTCAAAATATAAAAAGGCAATAAAGTAATACAAAATACAACAAATAAAAAGCAAACTAACCTTTCCTTCACAGCAAAGTGTAGAAGAGTCTGGGTGAGCCTTTCCTAGTAAATGTTAGTCAACCATCCATGTGTGGATACATTCCAAGTCACCGGCTAAGTTGTTAATGGCTGATGTAGATTGTTGAGTGAAAGACAGGTAAAGCTGTATATTGTCGGCAGGATAGTGACACTACAGCTCTGCTGTATAGATAATACCTCTCAACAATAGCATGTATATGGCAAAAATAATGGATTAACTATGAGACCCTACTGGGCACCGCTATCAAGACAGATAGGACCAGCAGAAGCTACCCTCTGCATTTGTCTAGAGAGGTAGGAGGCAAACCAGCTTAACATTAAACCATTGGTACTGCAGTAATGCTACATTTGATCTAATAAAATGGAATGATCCACTGTGTGAAATACTGAAAAGATATCGAGTAGGACCAGAACACAATAATGATTGTAATCCCTCATCATAAGGAGATCATTAAAGACTCTAATGACCATTGCAGTACTATGTCTTACCCAAAAACTACTAAACTGGAATGGATTGTTAATGCTATCTCTTTGATAAAACTCCACTTGTAAACACACTGCTTTTTAAAGAATCTTACTGACAAAGGAAAAGTTTGAGATAGGCCAGTAATTATCTATATCATTGTAGTCTATCCTGGCCTTTTTAAGGACTGGAGTAATAGTGGCCTGTTCAGTATAGTTAGAAATATTCCATCCTCAAGAGAGGCAAGAACAAAATTGTGTAGGACTGGAATTAGTACTTCCACAAGTGAGAACAAGTCTAGTGAGAGAAAAATCGGGCCTACAAGTAGTAGCACACATGCTGAAAACACCAGATAGAAAATCATCATTTCCTGCTTTAACCTACTAATTATATTTTACTCATTTATTTTTCTAGCTTATCAGTATCAGGTTTTATAACTGCTTATCTGTAAGTGACAATTTGTTAATTACTACCTTGTTCATTCAATCTTTACTGTAC
Source organism: Protopterus annectens (assembly GCF_019279795.1). Classification (NCBI taxonomy): domain Eukaryota; kingdom Metazoa; phylum Chordata; order Ceratodontiformes; family Protopteridae; genus Protopterus; species Protopterus annectens. The sequence continues at coordinate 1,057,129,615 of NC_056746.1, read as the reverse complement.
TCATTTTTCCATATTCTCTTTAGGCCATTTTTACACACTTGTGAGAGCTATAATAGTGTATATGGTAGGAACCAGTTGTTGGCCTTCCCTTATTTTTCCATAATTGTCCATACCTATTTTATGTACTTGCAAAACAATGGGTATTCTAAAGAAGTATCAGACCAGTTGTGGTCATTGCCCACAATGGGGACCCATAGGGTTACTACTGTAGCCAATTCTGTGTTTGCAACCCTCACTGAACTATCTGGCATAGGATGAAGTGTCATGTTTACAGGTCTATCTCAGTCATATGAGAAGAACTCAGTGATTTGTCATTGCAGTCTGGGACAGATGTGTGGGATCTAATCTCTCGAGGCAACAGTTTCATCTAAAACTGATAGGCTATAAATGTAAAATGAAGGTAGAAAGTGAGGGATCATATTAGAATAGGTAAACCAAGACATTTTACAAAAATAAAATGGTGAGATACTGAGTCCAAAAACTCCTGAAATGCAAAACCAAATTAGTAAAAAAAAATCTCAAAGGTGAAAGGATCAAAGTCTGAAAGGACAGATGAGATAGAAAACTAAACTAATGAATCAAAAATACCTCAAGCCACAAGGAAATACGAAGGGAAATAACACTGTAAATAAATTGGATAACATAGAGGACATTGTAGTCCACATTCAGGGAAAAAAGTCTGGTGATTTGTCAGACAGGGCTAATGCTTGGCTTCAGCTGTCCTCACTTCAGAGGAAAGGCAAACCAAACTGTATAATAAAATAAGTCTTCTGCAGTTGACCTGAAGTTGTTCAGTCCATCAAGAAGAAAAGGATAACAATGAAAATGCAATGGCGATTCCTGTGTGAGATTTCAAAACACCAAGTGGTTCAAATAAAGCACTTTATTTGAAGTAAAACAATAAAGAAAAGTCAAGCACAGAGACAAACTTTCATGACGACTAACTTTATCAGATTAGTTGTGATGACAGCTTAGCTCTGTGCTTGACTTAGTTTTATTATTTTTCTTAGGTTCATAGGAAAGTGTTAGGCTAGCTGCCATTGTGGGCTATTTTAAGCCTAGCCAATTTCCTTCAAAGGTGAGAATTAAACCCTGTACCTTATTTCTGTGAGGTAAACATCTTTACCATTATACCAACCCTCCCCCTTCAAGTAAAGTGTCTTATTTGGACTGTTTGGGTTTGGTGTTTTAGCTTTTGGAGATATTGGTTCAAACCATAGTAGCTAAAATTGTCAATTCTTGCAAGTAAAATTGTGCGATTCTGGACAAGATTTCAGAAACAAGATTCCTTCTAGGGTGTACACAAATCAGCCTTATAAGAAAGTGGTAGGGTGTGGTGATAAAGTCAAAACAGCAGACTGACCGACCCACAGCTATGAAGACAGGAGTCAAAAACTGGATCATCAGCTCCCTGATACCAGTTGAACTGTCTTTCTAAATTAGCTCCTTAACTTAAGAGTGTAGGGCAAGAAAAGTATCACACCCCTGCTTCTCCAATAAATACAGAGAATATTATGCTAGTCAAAGTAGCACACCCCTGCTTCTCCAATAAATACAGAGAATATTATCCTAGTCAAAGTAGTAAACCTCTGCTTCTCCAATAAATACAGAGAATATTATCCTAGTCAAAGTAGTAAACCTCTGCTTCTCCAATAAATATAGAGAATATTATCCTAGTCAAAGTATCACACTCCTGCTTCTCCAATAAATACAGAGAATATTATCCTAGTCAAAGTATCACACCCCTGCTTCTCCAATAAATATAGAGAATATTAACCTAGTCAAATTAGCACACCCCTGCTTCTCCAATAAATATAGAGAATATTATCCTAGTCAAAGTATCACACCCCTGCTTCTCCAATAAATACAGAGAATATTATCCTAGTCAAAGTAGCACACCCCTGCTTCTCCAATAAATATAGAGAATACTAACCTAGTCAAAGTAGTTAACCTCTGCTTCTCCAATAAATACAGAGAATATTATGCTAGTCAAAGTAGCACACCCCTGCTTCTCCAATAAATATAGAGAATTTAACCTAGTCAAAGTAGTAAACCTCTGCTTCTCCAAAAAATATAGAGAATACTAACCTAGTCAAAGTAGTAAACCTCTGCTTCGCCAATAAATACAGAGAATATTATCCTAGTCAAAGTAGCACACCCCTGATTCTCCAAAAAATATAGAGAATATTATCCTAGTCAAAGTATCACACCCCTGCTTCTCCAATAAATATAGAGAATATTAACCTAGTCAAAGTACTACACCCCTGCTTCTCCAATAAATACAGAGAATGTTATCCTAGTCAAAGTAGCACACCCCTGCTTCTCCAATAAATATAGAGAATATTAACCTAGTCAAAGTACTACACCCCTGCTTCTCCAATAAATACAGAGAATATTATCCTAGTCAAAGTAGCACACCCCTGCTTCTCCAATAAATATAGAGAATACTAACCTAGTCAAAGTAGTAAACCTATGCTTCTCCAATAAATACAGAGAATATTATCCTAGTCAAAGTAGCACACCTCTGCTTCTCCAATAAATATAGAGACTTTAACCTAGTCAAAGTAGTAAACCTCTGCTTCTCCAATAAATACAGATAATATTATCCTAGTCAAAGTAGTAAACCTCTGCTTCTCCAATAAATACAGATAATATTAATTTAGTCAGAGTAGTACACCCCTACTTCTGTAATAAATTTAGAGAATATTAACCTAGTCAAAGCAGTACACCCCTGTTTCTCCAATAAATATAGAGAATATTAAGCTAATCAAAGCAGTACATCCCTGCTTCTTCAATAAATATAGATAATATTAACCTAGTCAAAGTAGTAAATCTCTTCTCCAATAAATGTAGACAAAATTAACCTTGTCAAAGCAGGACACCCCTGCTGCTCCAATAAACATAGAAAATATTAACCTAGTCAAAGCAGTACACTCCTGCTTCTCCAATAAATATAGAGAATATTAACCTAGTCAAAGCAGTACACCCCTGCGTCTCCAATAAATATAGATAATATTAACCTAGTCAAAGTAGTAAACCTCTGCTTCTCCAATAAATACAGAGAATACTAACCTAGTCAAAGTAGCACATCCCTGCTTCTCCAATAAATATAAGGAATGTTAACCTAAAGTACCACACCCCTGCTTCTCCAATAAATATAGAGAATATTAACCTAGTCAAAGCAGTACACCCCTGTTCTCCAATAAATATAGATATCATTAACCTAGTCAAAGCAGTAAACCTCTGCTTCTCCAATAAATACAGAGAATATTAACCTAGTCAATGTACCACACCCCTGCTTCTCCAATAAATATATAGAATATTAACCTAGTCAAAGTAGCACATCCCTGCTTCTCCAATAAATATAGAGAATATTAACCTAGTCAATGTACCACACCCCTGCTTCTCCAATAAATATAGATAATATTAACCTAGTCAAAGTAGTAAACCTCTGCTTCTCCAATAAATACAGAGAATATTAACCTAGTCAACGTACCACACCCCTGCTTCTCCAATAAATATAGAGAATATTAACCTAGTCAAAGCAGTACACCTCTTCTCCAATAAATGTAGACAAAATTAACCTAGTCAAAGCAGGACACCCCTGCTTCTCCAATAAATATAGATAATATTAACCTAGTCAAAGCAGTAAACCTCTGCTTTTCCAATAAATACAGAGAATATTAACCTAGTCAGAGTAGCACAGCCCTGCTTCTCCAATAAATATAGAGAATATTAACCTAGTAAAACTACTACACCCCTGCTTCTCTAATAAATATAGAAAATATTAACCTAGTCGATGGTCAGCTCTAAAAATAACCAGGAGACATGCAACACTGCAATAAAGCATCCATAAAGTAAAACAGCAGTTTTGGATAACAGACATTTTCAAACCCCAGGATCCAAGACCACAAGCAATAATAGATAACAAACTGCCACAAACGATAGAAAACAAACTGCCACTCAGTTTGTGCTGCATTATGTATGTACACAATGCTCCAAGCCAGATAGCCCTCAAAGACCTAGAGTAGTTTACAAATCTGATTTCTCTTCATTCTCAAGCAATGGTAGAAAAGAAAACCTACTCTTCTGAGTTTTTGCTGTTTACCATTTGGGAATTCAAAATACCACTTCAAATTACTTAGAGATAAGGCCAGGAATAAACTGAATACTGAATACTCAAAGTAAGGATCCAAATATTCTTATCATGATGTCCCAGCACTCAGTTTAATGGAGTTTGCAATTTTGAAAACTGGGCTCAATGAAGCAATACAGCAAGTAACTCACAGTGACACTTAGTTATATAGTGTGCCATCCCTGTACAAACACAATTCTGTAGTGTTGTAGATTGTATTCAGACTAAATTCTGTGGAACAATGCAGCAGGTAGCTCACAGTGGTTCCAGTAGTTTTAAAATGACCACTTCCAGCAGACTAGATAAAAAACAACAGTTAAGGAACACATTCATTTTGGCTTGGCTAGATTTAGGTCTTTCTCAGTATTAATGGTTTGTGGAGGATCTATTATCTTACAACTTGCAGTATTAGTATCCTGCATGTTTTAAATAATTTTGAGACAATTCATTATACATAAATTTTTTTCTATGTATCTGTTAATCAGTAGTATTCCCTTTTCAATGGTGGCTTGGTCTAGTTAAGTGACTCAGAGTCGCACAGTATACAAATGGAGGCTGAATCAGACTCTGGACTAGAGGAAATAACTTGGTGAGAGGTCATAGCCTTAATCTTCTGCACAGGTTCCAGACTATGCTATACGTGCTATGTTCTTGGTGACAGATCATAGCCTTAATCTTCTGCACAGGTTCCAGACTATGATATACATGCTGTGTGTCTCACATGTTTAAGTAATCCTTGATATGACAGCTGAATTGTATATGTGTCATAGATTTCCTGAGGTGACTACTAAATCATAGATGAGTAAGATTTCCTAAATTGATCAGTGAAGCATAAATGAATATGATTCCATTGATATGACCACTAAAGCATGTAAAAGTAAGATGCATCCTCAGTCCCTCGGCCGTGCTACTGTCTGCACCACAACTGGGTCAGAAGTATGCCAGAATTCTTACTGTACCTGCTACACAATCACAAACATGCAAACCAAGCTCTGTGAAAGGGGGGTAAGTCCATTCATGAATCAAATCTTATATATATATATATATATATATATATATATTTTTGTGGGCTCCTGTCCCAAAAAATGTCCACTATCTTCTGTCTGTGACCTAGTGCTATTCACTTATCTCTACAACAAGATACTCAGGAGATAAGAGTGTGGCAGTATAGGGTTGCCACCTTTTCAGATGGCCAAAGTGGGGCAATTGTGGTACAAACGTCAGATTTTGCAGGCCAAAACATACCCACGGCCAGTACAAGGGACAGAACTTCACTTTTTTGCCTAAATAAAAGCTTATTCTTGTAGCATTTTAGTTGCTTATTCTGTTTCTTATAACATTTAGGTGTTTCAGATACAGAATAACTGTTTTATGCAACTATTACATAAAATATAGGAAATAATGTTGCCCTAATATTTCAGGACAGTTGCCATTTTTACAATTTTTTGCAGGACACAACTGCCGAAAGAGCGACTGTCCCTCGCAAAGTGGGACATGTGGTAACCCTATGGCAGTATGCTGCATCCAGTGGATAGGAGAGGCTTTTTCCTCTTTTTGCCTACCTTTAACCTCCACTGTCATTGCTGCTCATGGTATCATGTACTTAATGTAGTTTTCATGCATGTGTTACAACATGCACACCTCTAAACAGCATATGTAACAAGAGAGAGAGAGAGAGAGAAATTAGATGAAAGAAAAATACTTACAGAAGAAAAACTGTTAAAATCTACAGATAATTTAAGATCCTTAATGCAGCAGGTCATGGAGAACATTATATAGATTAAAAAAATATTGGGCTGTCAGAAAAAAGGAAAAAAAGAAGAAGTGAGAAAAGATAAAGAAGTGAAAACAGAAGATGGTGAACAATATAAAAAAGAAATGTGGACATGGTAAAGAAAAGAGATCTGATATGGTATGATATTTAATGCAGAGAATAAAGCCAAACTATTCAATACATAAAATGCAGCCCCTACGATATTTGAAGAGAAATGCAGGAAAAGACAACTGGACATAATGAATTTTTCAATACAAAAAATAAAGTTACAAATAGGGAATGGAAAAATGGAAGATTAGTGAGGCAGCATTTAAAGAAATGGAAATTGAAGTGGTAGACCTACTCATATGTGAAGGATTTAGTGGTGAAACTTTGACATATCGTAACGTGACAGCCCAATAAGTCACCAGATGGTGTAGCAGGATGCATATGAAGAAGATATGTCACAAGGCAATGTTCTGGAAACTTCTGTAGAAGACGCATGAAATTCCAGGTAGGGCTACATAACAAGAAAGAGCAGGAAATCGATAACAATGAAGATCATTTCAGTTTAAAAGAAAATGATCTAAGAGAAGACCTGCTTGATTTAAACTGGGTAGATATATTGTGATATAAACAGAACATGCTGGAAAGACAGATATGTGCCCAAAGGATCCCCACGCTATGGAATAGGCTCATTCATGTAAAGCAGAGTTCATCCCAGACCCTGTTCAAAGAAAACCTTGACAACTAGATGGGAAATCACAAATGTACCTCCTATCTAGCCCCCATGTCTCTTATGGAACTCAAATCCATCCATTTTACATTAAGAAGGGCTCAATAAGAAAAGTTTTATCCAAACAGTTCCCCTTCATATGACTGAAACTTCAAAAGCCTGAAAACAAAAGCCTGAAAAGTCAAAAGCCTGAAACTCAAAAGCCTGAAAACACAAAAAATACATATACTGACTTTAAACAACAGAAACCATATTAATTTTCACTAAGTATAAGCAGGGGGGAAAGCCCCCCTACACCCTCCATGTGGGGGGCTGCACCCCCCACACCCCCTGCTACTTTAATATACCAACTCCGAGATTGCACTCAGCGGTTCCCTGCTGCTCTGCAGGCAATGCAGCTGCACACTTCTGCAATGCAGGCACCCCGGCTGAGCACTGAGCAGCGTCACCCTACTTTTCATCCCTGATTTTCTATAGAATAAGCCCCCTTGTTAATCCCAGAGCAATAACTGATCTAATTTTCCTTGTCACAAATTAGTACTTAAGAATTACATGCTACCATGGACAATCAGTTTCCCAACATTTCTCTAGCCATTCTGATTGACATGGGCATCCTGAGGCAATGTAGCAGTTGTCTCATGTATACTGGCAACCACTTGCTGCTAATGCAAACAAATGCAGTATGTGAGAGATGTAACTATACTATGAAACTAGAATCAGACCTCACGCATAACAATAAACAAGACATCAAACAGGTTGTCAGCACACACACCTCTCCACTCACACAAGATAAGATCAAGACACATAAACCCACATAAGTGGAGGTACTCACTAAGAGCATACCAAATAATCAGAGACCCCCCAAGAGCAAACAACCTACACATACTGGTACATGAACAGAATCCACCACTACACATAACAATACACATAGTGTCTCAACAATTAAGCCCCTAAGGCAAAACACCTCTGTTGCTTTCGTGTTGGTACACGAATAAACGAGTTTTTGTGGGTTCTGTTTAAGCAGCTTTATTCTGTACAAACACATCACTATAGAGGGTTACTGACTATGACTTAAGTAACTTATATACAAACTAACAACTGTGATCATACATGCTCACTCTCTGGCTGCTTTTACAAAATGGTGCTAGGGATTGCACATATCTGGAATTTATAAGTGCACGCACAACCTTGTATGCTTCTTAAAGATATAGCACACACACACACATTACAATCTGATCTACAACCTCAAAACCTAATGCCCTAGTCACAGGCAGCTCAATAGTGAGACACACAGATGTCCCCCTCGCCAAGTTGGACAAGGAGAAGGTAACAGTCAGCTGCCTGTCAGGAGCCAGGATCTGTCAAATCACGCATGCATTCAAGTCTCTCAGCAACACTTACTGTTATGACTCTGTCATAGTACATGTTGGAGTGAATGACTTGAGACGTACATCTCTGGACTATATGAAGAGAGACATGACTGAACTCTCAGATTATGTGTCCCTGGCAGATATGTCCCTAGCCCTAAGCAGCATTCTAACTTCACCTGGGATGATGCCACAATACAGACAAAATATGATTGATTTCAATAATTGGCTTAGCTTCTGGTGTCAGCCCAGGGGGATCCAGTATCTGACAGCCTGGGAAGACATGGTCGACAGACCATGCTGCTTTGCCAGAGATGGCCTTCACCTGTCTCCTCAAGGCTTTCGGATACTGGTAAAGATGCATGCCTCCCCATAATGTCATTTTAGGCAATGTCAAAACAACAAAACATTCTATGTAAAGAAATCCACTAGAGTCAATCTCTGGGTCATGCTGCTTAATTATTGGAGCCTAAACAGTAAACTACACTCCCTGGGAAGCACTTCTCACCTTGGAAGATGCTGATGTCTCTGCAGTCACTGAGACTTGGTTCAAGGCTGCAGAGAATACCCCAGCCGTACAAGGCTACAATGCCTTTCACATGTTTATACCTCAAAACGAGCGTGAAAGAAACAAAGGTGGAGATGTATCCATCTTCATTAAATCCATATACACCTTGAGACTGGTAAAACAGTATGACTGTCATGAGCTACTCCAAGACCAAATAACTTTCGGCAAAATACCCTACCACATCATCGCTAGCTACAGGTCCCCCACCATGAATCAGGACAAAAAGACCGCCTACCTGGACTTGCTAGAGTCACTCAGTATACAGCTTTTCCTATCATCTGACATACTTTGGTTTCTAACCTCATACTGAAATCCACCCTCTACCAACATCCACTATCCCTCCATTTACATTGCTAATAGTGCAGGGAGGGGGGTTTGGCATAATAGTTAAAGTCTTTACTTCAAATACAAGATACAGGGTTTGAATATGACTTGTGTTTATTGGCTAAGCTTGCAAAAGTCTCCACAGTTAACCTAATATTTACCTATGTAGCCTCTGCAGCTGTGCCAATATATTCGCTCCAAGGTAATGTTTCATAAATTATGTAGTTTTCTCCTTGATGAGCACTGAACTTTATTCAAATCAGAGGCAATCCCATAGAATCAACCAGTAGCACACTTGCTTTTTTATCAGAGTTCTAGGTTCTACTCTCAACAAAGATGCTTGGATTTATTTTTTACTACTAACACTGTAGTGCACCATAAAGGGGATACAACGCTCCTAATGTGTGTTCTTTTGGATGAGATGTGAAACCAAGGGCCCATCAGCCTGAGTTGCTGTTATCTCAGGTGATTGTAAGATCCCATGGAAAAAGTATATATTTTTACATTTAAATACAATATGTAAATCAAGCAAATGTATAAATCTGAGTAAATAATGACATAGTTTTAATGATGTTTATACAGTTTACCATGTTTCTTTATCTGCTCCCTTTATTTAGTTTACCATAAACCAGTCTATGTTTTTCTTTAACTCCACCACAATCCTTCTTGTCATGTTTAATTATATAATAGTAATAATATGCTTCATCTCTTTATTTATAACTTTCCCATTACACAGGTAATCATCAGCAAAAAATAGTGGTACTTTAAATGTAACTTTCAGAAATCCTGAACGCATATACATTGTTAAAATCATAAATAATATACTACATTGTATATATATATATATATATATATATATATATATATATATATATATATATATATATATTTACACACATGCCTTATTGTATTACTGTTTAAAACACTTCTTATTTGCTCATCCTCTCCCTTTACTTCATAATCAAAATGGAATTTTATTCATTATCTCTAATTTTCCATTTCTTATTAATCATCAGGTCTCAAGATCTGTCATTCTATTATAAACATACACTACTTAACATCATTTTATCAGTTCTTCTTCTTCCTCTGTTAGGTATATATAATATCTAAATGTATTTCCATATTTCTATTTCAGTCCTTCCTTTTTACAAATCAACACAAAACATACATCCTTTTTTTCTCTTTCAACTCTTTCTTTTTACAAGATCCTCAAAACACTGCTCTTGTTTGCATTATAAAATTACATGATTTAACATTGCCTCCCCATGTCCTTATACAAAATAATTAATTTTACCTGCTTATATTTTATGTCTGCTTTCACTGACAAATTTTAAAAATAAGCCAATAGATGCTAACACTCCATTTGTTCATTTCCTTATACATTTCCTGCCTTTAAAAAATACTTGCTTTTATTTCTTGTCTTACACCTTCTCATGCAGTAACAAAATAATATTTTTCCATAATGCCTTTTTTAACATTTCATCCTTTTTTCTGCGTATTGAATGTTTATACTCTGTATTCATATTTTAATTTCATATCCAAGCTGATGTATTATAAATTGGATTTATTAAAAATAGCCATGCCTTGTTTAATTGACACATGATTAAATGAGCCTAAAATAATCAAAACTTTGGGAGGCTACAATTCAAAATAACAAGATTCCCAATGTTGTAAAGCACACAAAATAATGTTTTTTTACTACCAAGGTGGCAAAACATACAGTTTTTTTGTAGTGGGGCACTCCCTGCACCCCTAATATGGAGGCAAGCCCCCCAAGCCCACAACTATATCCATACTAACTTTGAGGAAGACAAAGAAAAAAATTAAGAAAAAAAACATTACCACTCAAATTTTCCATCTTCTCTGACAATAACATCAATTAAATCAACCTGATGACTTTCCAGTTAGGATTTTCTCCTCATGGCACAGAACAGCAGGTCTGCAATCAAAGAGTGGGTAAGGGAAGGACAGACAGGTAGCTGCTGTTTGTTAGATACATAATTTAGACAGATTTTGTGAATTTATTCTTTACTTTGATGAGTTTTAGCATATGTTTCTGTTTTCCTAACTAGTATTATCTGCAAATGACTGAAAGATATAAACATTTAGCAGAAACGGAACAAATGACTTTGCGTAGATAGAGACCATGGTTACTACTGTGCAAATGGTCCTATGACACTATAAATGCAGTGCTGCATGCTAAAATATATCCATCCTTTGCAGAATTTTCATTTTCAGCCAAAATATCTTTGTCTTTGGTATCTGCAGCACCAAACTTGACAGTGTAAGAGACTTTCCCATCACATTGCTATTTCTTTAAAGGGTTGCACTGGGCTACTGAAGTATTTTTGATGCACTGTGTTAGTGATATAATGAAAAAAAAACAGCTTCACATACAGATATAGGTAAGAATGTGAAGTGCATATTAAAAAGACTGGGTAGAGACACTGTTTTACACATTCATAATATTCTAAATGAAGGAAAACTTAATTGCCAATATATCCTCTGAAACCTAAAATGAATTTAAATTGTTTTAGCATTCATAAACCTTATTAATATATGGATGATGCTAGATTAACATGTAACTTTCCATTTGCATGTAATTCCAGCATCATTACTTCCGTCATGGCCTTTGCTGTCATTGCATAGATACCGTTGAGTGGGTATTGGGGAAATTACTTCTACATTGTGTGACAGACATCAAACTAATATCTTTATCATGCTGAATAAAATATTATCTAAGAAGCTTCATACTGTAGTCTGTGGTTTAGATCCATCAGTCTTCATTTTCCTATTGTACGATGCTGAGCAAGCTACTTAACCAAGCAGTGCTCCCTGGATGCCTCTGAAAAGAGGCTTGTATGTAATGGCATTACCCAGTTAACAAATGGATAAAATAAAATAAAAAGAAAAAAGAAATCAACATATAGTTATTTTTACCCAGTTTCATTTCCCTGATGCCAAGGTTTTGACCATTCATACATCCCACTAACTAAATTACCTACATGCCTAGCTTCATGTTGCTTAAGGATGGAGTCCTGATTGTGACACAGGTGACTGGGATTTGATTAGTGGTAGTGGCTTTGGTCTAGCCAGATAGGGAGGGATGGAGTGAAAAGGCATGTCCTGCTCTCCTCTCCTGTGGAGTAATGAAGGTTGTGTGCATTGTCAGCCACACAGAGCTGGCCAGTTACCTTGATGGAGACTGGAGAAATCATCGCTCATGCTTCAGAAAGAAAGAGTGTGATGCTTGGAAGGAATGGTCAGCGGTCAGCCTACTGCATGCTTCTCTTTGGTGCTTAGTTAGGAGCATGTGGAGCTTAAGGGCACAAATAGAAAATCAACAAACACTCTCCATGGCTGTCTAAATAATGCACCCTCCTGGTCTGCCCTGGTGAGAGGGAACAGAGGGGTTGATTGGATGGTGGGGCTGATGACTGACAGACAATGGAGGCAAAGACAACAAAAATAAACAAATAAATAAATAAATAAGTGGATGGATAACTAGATAAATAAATAACCTACACGAACCTCTTAGCCTCTTATTTTTAGAATCAGGGTTACAGACAAAAACAATCAGGGACAAAGGTCCCAAATCAGGGGCAGTTTTACTATTATATTATTACTACTGGTTATAAAACTGGCTAGAACAAGAGGCCTAGATTACCATGCATTTTCTGAACTAAAAGAAGTCACTTTAATGACTGCTGTTATTTTTTTTTACTACAAACCACACCTTATCTTTAAAAATTATAGATTTTATGAGGAACAAACCTACATTCTTCAAGGATTCCTGAAAATTAGGGGCAGTTGAAAGGCCCATAATATAATTATGTGTACATCTGAACAACAGTCTTTCACACAGGTGTAACACTGTGGTCCTTTTGGCACCAACTCCTTCCATTGCAAACAACAGCATATTTTTGTTTTCCCACTGTCATATACATTACTTTGCTGTAAACCTCTGCAGAAGTAATATTTTTTTTCATTAGTACCTTCACTTACATAAATCTAACTGATCCTGAAATATGTCCATCCACTGTAGTTTTATTTTATTCATTTTTGTTTATTTGTTAACCAGGAAAATGAGCTGGTAGAAAACTGTTTCATACACATCCTAGGTCATTTGGCTTAGCACAATTTTTGAGATGATCAAAGGAACATTACTATGTAACTTAACAAACCCCAGTGGTGTTGTGGCCTGACTACATTGATATAATAGAGGTCTTTTATGTTTTATAAGCAGGCAAATCCCACTAAGCACATGTACCTATCTTCAAAGGGAATCAGGAAATACTTGACAGAGTTAAGTTACTCGCTTGGCCAAACATACTTCAAGCACACAATATGGGGATCAAACCACGTCTGTTAGAGGTACTAAGCTCATTTAGAGCTTGCAATCTAACCTCTCTGTGAAACTGGCAGCAGGTTTATTAAAAGATAAAAATAAAGTGTGACCCAACGCCTGGAAGTAAATAATATCCTTTCAGTTACACAACATAAGGAATTATAATGTGCAGTTACTTACAAAGTTTCCATTGTGTGTAACATAATCTGTAACTATCTGTTACCCTCATGTAGCTATATGACATCCATTCAAAACAGAAAAGAGGTCTGCATGTCTGTCCTCATGGGTATCATTCTGTCAGTTTTGTGCATGGGACCAGAAATGTTATACTTTGCAGAACAATGGGGTGCCAAGGCATATTGACCCCACTCTTATCCTCCAAAGTCTCTTAGTCAATATTTATTCTGAAAATCTTTTCACAAAGACATGCAAAATAACAAGTACAAGACCTGCTGTGAGAAGCAGCTTAAAAAGTCCTGCATAAAATTCCTTCATGAGAACTTGGATGTGGTTATGTCTGCCTAAGCATAAAGGTTTAGTATCATTTCCTGCTTAGTGGCAAATTAGTGAAATACCTCAGACTATCTTAGTACCCACACATTTGTAGTGTATTTATGTTTTTATTAACCGGTCTTTATTCCCTCATTCTACTAAATCTGAGCACCTCACGTGATGTCTTATCTTTCCAACAGTAGTTTTGTTTTGAGCTCTCTATCTTTTACCAGGCTGTGTGTGTGTGTGTGTGCGTGTATGTGTGCGTGCATATGTGTGTGCGTGTGTGTGTGTGCGTGTGTGCGTGTGTGTGCATGCATGTGTGCGTGTGTGTGTGTGTGTGTGTGTGTGTGTGTATGTGTACACACGTGTGCTCATCTGTGTGTGTGCGTGTGTGTGTGTGTGTGTGTGTGTGTGTGTGTGTATGCGTGTGTGCGTGTGTGTGTGTGTGTGTGTGTGTGTGTGTGTGTGCATGCATAAATGTGTGCGTGTGTGTGGTTGTGTGTGTGTGTGTGTGTGTGTGTGTGTGTGTGCATCTCTGTGTGTATGTGTGCATCTGTCTGTGTGTGTGTGTTTGTTTGTGTGCATATCTATGCATGTGTAGATTAAAACACGGGCTCTCTGGACTTTGGTGGCTGTCACCTGAGGTTGGCTTGTATTTTCTATCTGGCTGCCTTCTTCTGCTGGTTCACAGTTGAAAATACCTGCATTGTTGGGCCTGAAATACTGATTAACTTCTCTGACCTCCACATCATTGACACTGCAGGATCAGTAGAACATTGTGCATGAAAGAGCAAAACTGTTAAGCCGAAAATCCACACTGTTGACTTTAACAGTACCAGACATAAAAAGCATTTTTGCAGAAAAACTACAACCCCCACCCCTGCACACCACACTCATGTTTCCCAAAATATACTAAATCTGAGATTGCACAACCTCGAAGTTAAGGAGGAAGTAATAAAACAAAAAAGTGCCGGACCAACTCAGCTAGACAAAGAGAAATTTATTCAGAATAAAAGTAAGCACTTTTATGATAGCTCAAATCGCTTCATCATACTCACTCTGTGAAATACAAACTCTGTTTAAATAGCGAAACACAAACAAGTAAAATGAGTACAAACAATTAAAAACCAATTAACTCCAATTAGGACTGTATTAACCCACACTTCTTAAAGAAACAACTTCATAAATGCAGTATACCTATTCAAAGTCAATCAGAAAGATATAAGTATATATAAAAAATATATATACCGTTAGATATAAAAAAATGTAAATCCTAAAATTTATAAACTTCATAAGTGCATTCTAACTGTTTAAAATCTGTTTAGAAATTATGTCCAATCTAAATTAATGTTTTGAGGCATGTGCTTTAAGGAAAGGTTTCAGTGAAAGAACCCCATTCAAACCAGGGGTTCTATCTGCATTAAGGAGGAGAATCCACTATTGTTGTACTAATTCTGTCCGATTTTTGATGCCTCCTCCTCTTATCCCTTCAGCTATTACCTCTAGTACTAGAAACCTAAAACTGTGTTCTGTACCGTGCTCCGTAACATGTAGGGCTACAGCATTGTTGTCCTTGCCATTCCTAATGTCTCTGTTAAGTTCTAAAATTCTCTCTCTTAGTTGCCTATTACTTTTACCTATATAAAAGGGATGGCACTTTAGGCAATAGTTAAAATAAACAATATTACTAGTCCTGCAGTCTGCATAGAAATCTGTTTCAATCTTAAACTTACTGTAGGGATATATGTAACTGGATCCTGTGTGAATATATCTACATGCACAATTCCTACATTTGCAAGTTCCCATCCTATCTGATCCTAATCTCTCATTCAAATTAATGAGTTATAGCAAAGATGTCTTTTCAATTACTTATTTTGGAAAGAGAAGTGTGGTGTAGTATCTATAGCATTTTTCAGTTCATCAATGGTATTCAAAATATTCCAGTTGTTTTTAATAATGTTGTGTCGCTAAGCCTATTTACATCACTGTCACAGCATAATAGCTATCTCCTTTTCACGATAACTTCTATCTAAAAATTATTGTTTCAAAGATGCAGTCGCTAGTTCCAGTTGTCCATCATCATTATGCAATTGCATTACCCTATACAGCTGTCCTTTAATTACATTTTTTGAAATTTGTCTAGGATGCATGCTGTTTTTGTGTAGTAAATTATTTCTACGAACTGGTTTCCTATACATGCTGGTTCGTAAATGACTTAGCTCTGTTATTCTAACCATGACATCTAGAAACTCTATTTCTTCCATGGAATATTTATATGTAAATGTTAAAAAAATCTGGGGAATGATGTAAATACTCTATGAACCTCTCTAGTGTCTCTATTGATCCTTTCCATAGTAGACAAATGTTGTCCACAAAACGTGTATACCATGCTATGTGTCCACAAAATTCATTAGCTTGCAGCAATGTGTCCCTCTCCCATTGTACTAACACAAGGTTGGTGTAGCTATCGCCCTGAGGTACTCCACTTGTCACTTGTCTGGAGCTGGATTTGGAGTCGGCTACTTTTACAGTGTGGGTTCTATCAGTTAGCCAGTTAGCAACCCATTGGGTGACGTAGGGATTAATGCCCAGCTTAGTAAGTTTATCTATGATTCCAGAGTGGGGAATCATGTCAAAGGCCTTGGCAAGGTCTAGATAGGCTGTGTGGACCACCTTACCCTTGTTCATGGCTCTGGAGACTGATCTGAAGAAGTCAATCAGGTTCAGGAGACAAGATTGGCCCTTCATGAACCCAAACTGGGTGGGGTCCAGTGTTTGAAGGTTGCCAATGTCTTTGTTTATAAGTTCCATGATAATACGCTCCATGGCCTTGCACATAAGGCTCATCAGACTGATGGGATGGTAGTTTCCAGGATCCAAGGTGGATCCCCCCTTGTGGAGTGTGATAACTGTAGCTTTGCACCACTCAGTGGGCACGAAACTGAGGTGAGGCTATGATTAAACATGACACTGTACAGCTCTCAGCTTCTTATCTCCAGTATCAAGGGTGAAGTCAAAATTAATCAGGGTCAAAAGCAATAAATCAATATCACTTTTTAAAAATTGGTACCACTGGCTTAGATGTGGACAGGATATGGGGATATGGGATAACATGTATTTTCTGAAGTAAAATAACTCTGTAAATTTAAACATTATCATTATTCTTTAACTACAGACTACCACTCTTTCTGAAAAAAAAAAAAAAAAAAACGGTTCTAAGAAGGGTAGAATACAATTTTGAACTAAAATCAGGGACATTTTTGATATTCACTAAATTGTATAGAACCTGTACAGACAGTGTAATCTTCTGTCCAATGTTCTGAATACTTTCCTAACAATTTCTTGCCAGTCATGTAAGGATGCATGTGTGTGTGTGTATGTGTGTGTTTGTCTGTGTGTGTGTGTGTGTGTGTGTGTGTGTGTGTGTGTGTGTGTGCGTGTGCGTGTGCGTGTGCGTGTGTGTGTGTGTGTGTGTGTGTATGTGCATAAGCACATGTTCTCATTTAGTCACAAGTGCAATGTTGCCCCCACTAGATGGCAGGCAAACATTTATGATTTGCATTTAGTCTTCAGATTTCTCTTCTTTTCTTTAACACTTTGCTAAAGCTAGTAAGACCTAGTAGAAGGAATGCTTTTTAGGGATGAACCTGGTTTGGCTAAGTGACCTGCTCCGAGTTGCGCAGTATGTCAGTGGAAATTGTAGAAATCAAGTTAGGCCAACAGGATGTAGTTTATTTGCAGGTTACTGTCTCAGCCCAGATTAGCTGCAATATAAATATATCAATAGGCCTTGAAAGATGAGCCCTGTTTAATTATTTGCTTCCTTAATGCAATTTATCCTGACAATTTTTTTTTCATGAGACAGACCATTGCATGGTAAAGTTAGTTCTTCCTAAAGTGATATAAACAGCTCTGTTTGCACCTCTCCAATACTCAGTTCGTACCCTTTGGCCCTTATTTTCTTTGGCATTCACATGCGCACTTTAATGTCCTTGATCATTAAACTGAAAAATGTTAACCTTGTCATAGTTAGTGAATAGAAGCAGAAAAGTCCATTTAGTTCTCGGGGGATTGAATTCTAATTTCCTGCCTGTCAGAAAGTGACATTTTACATATTTTACTCTTTTTCTTGCTTTAGTGCCAAATTAAAATGTGCATGTCATGGAAATGGACCTTTTGTTCATCATCAAACCCCCTAAAGCTTTGGCTGACTTCCAGTGTGCGAGACTCCTGACCAGAGACTGCTACAGTTAATTTCATATGCTGCATAGGAAGGGAGGTGAGAATGAGAAGTTACAGATGAGAGGGCATTCCAACGGATACATTAGATATTCAATGTCACATCACATTTTGCTCCAAATGAATGGTTGAATGAAAATCAATCTGAAAGCGAAGCACTAAATACAGAAACAAATGATGCTGTTAATGTAATAAAGAATGATAGGTGACATCTGTCCTTAAAGACGCAGTACTTTTTTCCTCAAGGCCCTGTTTTAGGCTGCGGGAGAAATAAACAAAAGTGTAAAAATAACTTTTCACCATCATGCTTACTAGTTTTCTTAGACTTCAGTTTAACATTGCAAGTCAATCAAAATTTAAAATAAATTAAAGAAATACCCAAACATTAAAAAAGTATGTTACTTTTTGAAATGTCAGATTTGCTGAACGTGTTCCATAACTGGGCAGTTCAGTGGTACACCATCATCCCTATCTGCATAGGTTTATGCCCTGGCACTGGTTTTCTCCCACAACCTACAGACATGGTGCATTAGAATTGGCCGTCTTACAAATTATTATAAGTTGTAGGGACCAGGTGTGTGTGTGTGTGTGTGTGTGTGTGTGTGTGTGTGTGTGTGTGTGTGTGTGTGTGTGTGTGTGTGTGTGTCTGTGTCTCTGTGTGTATGTATGCATGTGTGCATATAGCCTTTGACAGACTGGAGTCCTGTCCAGGATTAGTTTCTCTGTCTTGTACCCAGAGACTGTTGGGTAGGCTCTGGCTCCCCCTCAGTCCTGAAATGGATTAAATATGTAGTTTGAGAATGCTTGCCTCATACATGAAACACTCATTTCACATGCATAGGCTCAAACTCTGTTACTGCTGGAATCTATGCTACTGTTTTTCTTAGAGATTACAGTACCATGCATGTAAGATTTCTTTTTCCTAACAAGTGCCATGTGACATTATTATCAAGTGTATTTTCAGTCATCATATCAAGAAATACAACATTTCACTATCTGTTGTACAAATTTGCCTCATTTCAGGAAACGTCACAGTCCTCTAAGAGATGATTATAATACAATGGTGGGTGAGAAGAGTTCCCCTCCTCATTAGGAGTGTAGAATGCTTTGCACTCCACATAAAATGGGTTAGAATGGGTACGGTTTGAGGAAGTTATTAGAAGTGGTGGTGTATTTTTGCAAGGGTCTAGTAACTACATTTATTTCATTGGTTTAAATATTGAAGTGTATGAACTGTTGGCTCTGGGGCCTGCTGTTATGTTTTTGAAACTGTAAAATTAGTTCTTTTAGTGTGAATACTAAAACAGAAGTGTTGGCTTGTATGTTTGATGTTGCCATTGTGCTACTGTTCAGATGTTCATTTTAGTTTGTTCTGGAGATGTATCTCTTTGATTAGGTGACATCATTCTCATTGTGACTGATGTGGTGATTTTCATGAATCAACCGCAGTTCCCAGCACCACACCTGCCACTGATAATTCCAGGCAATGCAGTCAAGACAGGGCTTTAAAACTCAGGACTTGTGTTCTTAGTAATTGACCAGTGATTCTGAGATATAAACCAGTCTTTATAAAAACTTTCTTATATTAACTCATTTACTGAACTCTTCAGATGATTGAGTAAATCATGATGATCTCATGGATTATAATTAATCTGGTTTGTGCTTTCTTCTCAACTTTCTGCATGAGTTACTGTGTAAACACAACTGCAATGTGCAAAGATAAGAATGCAGTAGTACATAATTATAGAAATTTAGCAGTTTTCTGGATACAGTGATCATAATACTCCTTGGTAAAATAAACATTCTCATGTCACATGTTTGGCTGAATACCCCTGGGAATGTGATACTCTTATCTGTCCATAATGCACATTACCCTTTTCCAAGACAATGTACCTACCTAGCCAGATAGCATTCCATGCTAAGCAGCAGTTCTTGATGCACTGCGTAGTGTTATCACGCAGTGAGTGAGTTTGCTCGCAGGCTAGCACTGATGTGTGTACTACAGAACTAGGTTCTATTATACGTTCTGTCATGTCAGTCACAGAAACTGCCATTTGCCTGCATGCCATCTAACCTTACTGCGATCTGTCTTTATGAAATGTGACAGTGACAGGCAGTGTACTAACCACAGTGCACAGAATGTATTTATGCAACTGTGAACTGTGTTTATGAATTACCTAGCCCCTGTTCTGCAGTAGATATTGTACACAATGGATGTTGCGAAGGCAGAAGAAAGACAAAAACTAGTAGACTATAATAACTATGTACAGACACAGATGTAAACTTGAAACAAATGCATACATTTGGATTTAACTGCTCAAATCCCTTACATTAAGATACAAGGGTTTTCAGATAACAACTGTCACACAACATTATCAAAAGTCAGCTTTGTACATTTATAATTTTCTGCACATATCATTTCAGATACGCAGAAGTACATATATTGGTTTGCAAGAAAAGATGAATTGTTTTATAGATGTGCGTATCACACATTTTATTATACTTTTTAGTTTTAGAAAATCACCTGCTATCATAATCGGGTCTTTCTGCTTTTTCAGAGGTCAGTGGTAGTATATTTTGAAGGTCATACATTAATTGATGGAAAGGATGCTTGTAATGTTGTATGTTTTAAGTAAATGTTTAATTATATTTTTTAAAAAAAGTTATGCAACACTCCAGAAGGTGTTTGCATGTAAGCACAGTGGTTTGGTTGCAGTCTATGCCTGAAAGTGAATATGTGAGTGTGTGTGTGTTTGTGTATGTGTTTTCATTAAAGTACATATTCTATATAGCCTGATTGCTTACTCATGCTGATATAATAATGCATAAAGGTGAGTACTGAGTGACTTTATACGTTAGTCCACTCTCTTGGTGGAACTACCACATTCTACTCATTCTTGTCCTCCATTATTGCCGGTACTCTTCTCTCTCTAATGCACAGTGTCCACCCTCTTTCGCCTGCATCCCTCATGGCATATAGTTTGTCTGGCTCATAACATTACATTTTGGTTCTTGACATTTGTCTCTTTGTTCCCTTGTATCTCCTAACTATACTACGATTCATTGATAATCACATTATTAAAGTTGCTCATATTATGTAAATATTCTAACACTTTGTACACAGTCTGTATAATGTTTTTCTCTTACACAATATATCATATGTGTATCTTCTTTTTTGTTATACTCACACACACACTATGTTATTCTATATTAACTACTCCTACAAACAGTAGTATACTTACAGCCTGCACTATGTTGATGTACTCTACTGCCCTCTCGTTGCAGTAAGTGTTGAATTGTTTTATTGGTATCCAGTCACACAGATCCCCCCTGTAAAAAAGAGTCCCAAGCTCAGTGAGACTATATGTTTAAACAATAAATCAATACATGTGTTTATTACAGTTATAAGCTTGGTTTGAAATGTTATATAGAGTATGACACCATAATATCTATCCATTTCCAATATCCATTTTCTCTAGTTCTGGGTCAAGGGGAGCCTAAGCTTATTCCAGCAAGCAAAGGATGTAAGGCAGGGAATGATCCTGAATGATTATTTATATACACACACTGCATGCACATTTAAGCCATCATGTATTGTTAATTGACTTACTCACTGCCATTGAGATATGGGAGAAAATGAGCACCTCCAGTCAACCCCACAAGGGTGCATAGAGGACATACAAATGTCACAGATAAGGCACCCCACCAATAGCTAAACTGGAGAGCTAAGTGCTGTGAGGCATCAGTACTTACCACTATGTCACCAAGCTTCCCCTGACCACACAAATGTTATAAGTATTTAACACATAGCTGCATATTTTAAAAATATCTCCACTTAAATGGCTTATTTATCATTGATAACGCACCTTAATTATAAATGATCACATTCGGTTATGGAAATATTAACTAAATAATAACAATCTGCTTGTTCGCTTTAGACTTACTATGTACCTTAATTCTTTCAGCATTCTAAGGCCTTTTGACCCTTTTCAGCCAAGTCCTAGCCAGACTGCAGGGTAGGACTAAATGAATGTCAAAGCATATCTGGACATTGTAGAGTAACCAAAAAGCATGTTTTTGGGAGGTGAGAAAAAAGTGCACCACATGAAGAAAACCCACACAGGCATTATTTGCTTGGATAACAGCCTACATAGCCTGCTCCAAAGTAACCAGACACATATCTATTTAGGGATGCAGTTCCTCTTTAGTGTATCATAGTTTTGTCACATCTTAGGGTGGCCATGGTGGTGCAGCGGTTAGCATTGCTTCCTCACAGTAAGAGGTTCCCTGGTTCGATTCTCAGCTGGGGTGCCTTCTCTGCCGAGTCTGCATGTCCTCCCTGTGGTCGCGTGGGTTTCCTCTGGGTGCTCTGGTTTCATCCCAAAGACATGCTGTAGGTGGACTGGACACTCTAAATTGGCCCTAGGCATGAGTGCATGTGTGTGGCTTCTGTGGAAGGTTGGGTGCCGGGCTGGCAACTCGACACTGTAAAACTCCACTGCCAATCATGTGCGGACAGGTGATCCGCTGTGGCGACCCCTAACTCTGGATTCAAAAGCTAAAATTACAACAATTTCTTAACTCATCTGGTATATTTAAATTACACGGCTATGACTTTAATAAAACAATAGTGTACTTTAAAAACTCTACAACATTAGTGAGTGACTATAAAAATACAGCAAGAAAAAAGTAGTTGGTATGGTATCAGTAATCCAATGTATTTTTATCCCTTGATTTACAGTGACACTAATATACTGATGAAATTATAGCTGTCTTGAACATGTGTCACAGTCTTTTACACTGCTGACAGTTTGAACACTTCAAGAAAATACTGTAAAAAATTCTGCTTATATTAAAACTGACATACAGACACCTAAGTCTTGTCTGAACATTACTGTCAATGTACATTCCTAAGTACCTTGAACTTTAAAGCATTAAAAGTCAATTTTCCCTGCATACAAATGCCCTTGAAATAACTCACCATTATCAAGATGGGAGGCAGCCAATATTTTCTGAGGCTTCCCTACAGACAGCAGATTCAGCAAAAATGCAGGCGACATTATCCTTACAAAACTCATTAGACAAGGAGAGAGATGATGATTTCTCATTGACTATTATTAAAGTGTTAGAGCTTAGAGCAGTGAGCAGTAGATGAGAATGCACTTATTATTCTCTGCTGCTTAGTGTAAAAACAAAACCTCAAGGTCGATAAAGCTATGTTAATAAACACTTCTTTAGCTTTTGTTTTCCACAGCCATTCAGTGCTACAAAGAAGCTTAATTTCAGTACTGCAACAGCATAGCTTATCTGTTTCACTGTGCCGCTGTTATAAATGATCACATTCCCATTATGGAGACATTAACAAAATAATAACAATTATATTTGTTCACTTTAGACTTACTATACATACTTCCTTTCTTTCTGCATCCTAAGGTTATTTATAAATCGCTTCCATTTTCATTATGTAATATACCTGATGATATAGTCTTCCAAAATTACATGGTGTAATAGTACCAGTTTTAGGAATTATAAACCAAGTTGTTAAGAAAATATTTCACTAACTAAAATCATTGAGTTTAATCTTCTAAAAAACGCTATTAGCTCTGGCAACTTTTCTGAATTCCTAATCAACTAACTTCTTCTGTCTTAGGTAGCAAGTGCATTCTGATGTTTGTTGCCAGTTCTTTTTAATTCTTTTGATAACATAAAACAAAGACAGTCATACAGTGTACTCAGCATATTAGGTCTACAAATATATTTTTCCAGCATCTGGCTGGTTCTCACTGTGCTTGTAATTATTTTAATACAGAATGTGTCTACTATACTATACCCAAGTAAAGAAGGGCATTTTAACATCATTAGACATTTCCACCTAAAATCAAACTGTGGCTGTATACATGACTACATGTGTCATAAGAGAAACAGAACAGAATTTGACAGTCGGAGAACTCAGAGTGTCATGAAAGCAAGGTATTTAGTCGATACATTTTGGCATGGTCTGGTACATATGGTTTACCTATGCTTGACAAGCAAAAAAAGGTATGCTTTTTCCAAAAATTCAATTCTAAAAAGCATAACTTGAAAAACATAAAAAAACCCACAAAAAATAAAATGTTTTTGGAAGGGTAACCCCCCCCCCATCTCCATATGAGGAGTTTGCCCCCACCCCCTAGATCCTATATATATATTCACTCCACATTATACTACAGTGGTGAAATGGTAAAAAGAAAAGGCACAAGAATGCACTGCTGTTTCACAACACACTGTGATAAAGCAAACCTAAACATTCAAAATTCAAAGTACAGACCCTTGATCACATATGTCACAATGAAGTACAGGTAAGTCAGTACCTACTATGTAAACTTCAACAGCAAACTGCTTATCTTACCATCCTTCAACAACGCTTGGTGTCTGTTTTATCTCTGTCTAACCAGGTCTTATGCAAGAATATCAGTAACGCCAAAACTTCCATATTCTAAATAAATAAATGCAATCAAAGTCATGAGGAAATTATGTCACTTATAATAAACTATAAAAACTCTTCAGGAATTTTAACATTCTTATCATGATTTAGAAATTGTATCTCAGGCAAGGTAGCAACTAGTTTATGGTCAGAGAGATCCTTTATTATTTGATCTAAACACAAATGTATGTGTGAGATGTAAATACTTATGTATCCTGGAGGCAAATATCTCTGCAGGTATAAATCCTTGTGGGTCCACAGTTATCCTCATATCTAACACATTTTCTGCTCTGATGAACTTGACACACAAAACCTTCATCAATTCTGTTATAATAATCTCTCATTGTAACCATGCTCACACAAAGCAGATACAGAAAGTATTTGTTCATAGTTCATAGATTAGTACTAGGCCAGGGAAGTAAATATTGTGGGAAGAAATATCCAGGGAATTGTTATAGCTAGGCTTGTGTAGGCCCTAGGGCCGATAACCTAGTACCAACCTATGAACCTAACCCTTATGGGCCATTTTAAGCCTAGCTAAATTAGTATCAGGCTAATCTTGTAGGCCATTCCAAGCCTAGCTGAACACCCATGGGAGAAGCAAACCCCGCACCTTGTGCCTATAAAGGTGAACGCCTTAACCACTATGCCAACCTCCCACCTTTCTAATATAAAAAAATTCCAAATCACAAAAATAAGACATGAGTGCATTTGGAAAAACCTACATGTACAATACTAAAAAATACCCATGTGGAACACAGACCATGATGATTCACAAGGCGCTGGCAATGTTCTTGCCATTATTAATTCCATGATAAAATGACCAGACACTCATCTCATAGTATGGAAAAGGGTGCAACGTGCTTGCCTGAAACTAAAATATAGAGTAAGAAAACTAAATTGTGTATATACACATACATATATATCTCACAATGAGAAGTATGCTCTGGACATTGCTCACGTAGGGATCAACCATTTTAGGCAGTCCATCCTCTACAATGTACAGATGGATATGAAACTGGTACTTTCGGTTGTACAAATAAATAAGGGAGTGGCTCACACAGAAAGGGAAATACTTCTCACATAATAAGGGATATACTTCTATCACTCTGAGTGGCTCAACAACTATGGCATGAAAATCTTAGCATTTAATGATCATCTTAGAATGTAGTGCCAAAGATGGAGGATGCAGTGCTTCACACCTGGAAGGAGATATGTGCACCCCTAATATGGTTTCCAGTCTGTGGGTGACATTCCTTCTTCTGGGAATTTCATATACTAAATGGGATATTTGTCAAGTCTGTTTATTCTTTTCAGAGAGAAAACAGACAGCTGTAGGTCTGAGACAACTTGAAAGCAACACAAAGAAAAAAAAATAAAGTGGGAGTTAATAAATAAGACACAGTCAGACACTGAAGTCTAAACATAGCGAAGTCTAACATTGCAAACCAAATACTCTGGATTGCTTGTGTATTAAAATGCATGCTAATCACTGTAACTGCCTTATTAGTATTTAAAGGTATATTCCTCGTATCTAACATCTCCTACAGCCCCTATTTCCTTATTTTAAGTAACATTTTATATATATACATAAGGCTATTTTAATAAAACAACAAAATGCACACAGCACATTCATTCAGATAGGGCTTCTTCAGACTGAGTGCAATACAACAAATCTTCAAATTTAAAGAAAACTACATTGGTCACACGACTATAATGAACAAATCCAAAACATTCATTAATAGGCTCTTAGATGTGTATTGACTAATGACAACTAGATCCTTTTTATGCCTAGACATGCATTCCCAGATATTAGACAACTTCTGGTACCCTTGAAAAGTGTAAGGAGGGGGCTTCAGATATTAAACATTAACAATTAGGAGCCTGGGAGATGAAACATTTACAATCTACCTGTGTCCATTAGAGACATAGGTGCCAAATCAAGAATTAATTTTCTGTTCCCCATCCAATTGTCCAAGTTACACTTGAATTGGGTTAGGGAGGAATTCTACTTCACATGGTTGGGGAGCCTGTTCCACAGAAGGGCTAGTGTTTGGGATGCATAATGTTTCTCTAGCAGATGCTATTTATATCACAGGCAAGGTTTAAGTCTTTAAAATGAGTAATTCTAGTAATGTTTGTTTTGCGGATATGAAGGAGGTCCCTAAGGCTGAGGTTTGACAATGCTTTGTATACCAGGCATAGATGTCCCCTCAACAGATGTAGGAGACCGAATACAGTGATAAAGTTTTGAGGCGGTTTCAGTACAACATGTTACTTATGCTGTTTTCATTTAGTTAGGTACCCCTGTGGACATTCCAGTTGTTGGATGTACCTGTCTAGGTACAAACCAAGATGTTTCAAAGCTTTATCTTTAAGGACAACCTTGAAATTCATTGCATCATTGATACTTGGAAATTTACAATCATTTAATTTGGCCTGCCATTTGTGGCAAATGTTTTGGATTTGAAAGTGGTAACTGTGTATTTTGTTTAATTAAAGCTGCATTGCCTTGGATATTAGGTTTTGTTTTTTATTTGTTTATTACAGTTCACCTAAACTTTCCCCTGTGCTTCATCATCATCATTCCTTTACACTTTGAAATATATATTTCTGTTTGTGTTATGTATATGATCTTTAACTGTGTAGCTCTGCAATATCTATTTTAATCAGGTAATCCTAAACTATTTGGAAAGATCACCTTATCCAACGTGATGATAAAACTCTTCAACTCTTTATTAATTACGATGCACAACTTCTCTAGTTGATAAAATATGCCTGGCCTGTATATAAAACTAAAGAGACTAAAACATTTAAACTACTTTTATCTTGCTATCCATATCCATAAACAAGAACTTTCAGTTTCTCAGTTTTTGTTTAGTTTCTTCCCACATCTCCTTAGCTACCGTAACAGAATCCTTCCTAACCCATACTCCTAAATACTTCATTTTATAGTGTCCCCATAAATATGGGTATTGCTGAACCAATTCATGTGTGGGTAAATATTTTATAGCCTTTATTTTATCTTCATCAATTTTATATTCCCAAAAGACTTGAAATTGTCTCAGAATGTTCTACAACACTGAGATGCCCTTTTCTATTTTAACAGGTACAAAATAATATTATCTGCAAATAAAGTCAGCTTTTCTTGATTATTATTCCAATTATATATTTGAATTTCTGAGTCCTTTATTTTCTTTGTCAATGGCTGTAAATATAACGCAAATAACACAGAGGAAAGAAGACACCCATGTCTGGTTCCTCTATTCAGGCACAACTTTTCCGAGAGGAACCATCCCACTTTGATTTTTGTCACTATCCCTCATATATCTTCCTAATCAACCTTATTATTGCATCAGGAAATGTAAATGCTTCCATTTCCTACTCGTAAAATCCCAGATTATGCTGTCAAATGCTTTCTGTGCTTCAAGACCCAACAATAACAGTGGTATTTTCTTACATTCTGCTTCCGTCTCGATCATCATTGTTCTGTTAATGTTGTCATATATTTGTCTTCCCTACACAAAAACACACTGATTGATATCTATTAATTTTGGCAACACCTTTGCCATTCATTTTACTATAACAGATGTACACACTTTATAATCATAGTTTAAAACTGAAATGGAGCGATATGAAGCTGGATCAGATTTGTCTTTACTGTCTTTAGGTATTACAGCCACTACAGCTTTCTTTCAGAATGGTGGTGCTTCAACTCCTTTTAAACTACTGTTAAATAACACCTTTCAAATCTTTATAACTTTCTTCCCTCCTAGCTTCCAGACTTCTACAGGAATATAATCTATTCCTGGATACTTTCCAGCAGATTGATTACACATCACCATTTTTATCTCGTCTTAGCTTTTAATTGTTGAGCCTCATTTACCTCTAACATTGGAATACTTAAGTCTTCCACAAATATTTCCATTTGTGTTCTTTCTTAATTTAATATTTCTTGGCTTTATACAAATGTTCATAAAATTTCTGAAATATCTCTAAATAACTCAACATGATCTCTGATTATTTTTCTTGTTAATAGGCTCCCTAGGTTTGGCAACAACACTTTCTACTATCTTTTGCATATGTCATTGTGCTAAAACCTTTTGTGCTCTGGAGTTATTATCAGAAATAGTTGCTTAATAGCAATCTTTCTAAGCTCATGCATATTATCCAGATACTACCTTATTTTCTCTTTAGCACTCTGAAGTTATGCCTTTTCTTGCTGTGTCAGATTTCCCTTATTCTGCAATAATTAACCCTTGCCAACACCTCTAAATAATTCTTGTTTATTCTTAACAATATCTTTTTTTCTTTTATTTCTACCCTATTTTAAACTCCACTTCATTTCATTCCACTCACTAGTTTTACCTTCTGAAAAAATTTCTATCTTCTCTAATAACTCCCAAATAATTTCCACTACCTATTCCATAAATTACGCTGTTTTTTAAAGGTAGGTGGGTGGGGATGCACCAGTGTCTCATTTTTAGTTTATTACCCTGCATTTTATTTTAATTGTTATTGGAGCATGATCTGAAATAGGATGTATGTTGAAGCTTTCAATTAAATGCACATGTTCTTGTGAAATATAAATTCTGTCTAGTCTAGCCCAATTATTGTACCTTGGGGAATAATATGTAAATTCTCTCTGAGTTCCTAATTCTGAATTCACATCTTCCATACTAAACGTTTTCATAATTTTTTTTCAGAAATCTACCCTCATCTGTTATATTTCCCTTCTAGGGCCCCCCGGATACATCCTCATTGTTACAAATGAAGTTCTAATCCCCACCTATAAGTAATATTCCCTGATGGAAGTTGATTATTTCTCTCAAAAGTTTCTTAAGCTTCATAACTGCAGTTTTCAGTGGAATATAAATACATGCCAGCATAATTCTCCTCCCTTGGCAGTAGCCCCTTACTACTACTACTACAAATCTGCCATTATTATCTTTTTCCCTCTTCTATCACTATTGGAACTGAGATCCTCTAGCAATTACTATACATATTCCCCTTTTCCTTTGTCCCTGATATTCTTCTGAATATCCACCCCAAAATCCTTTCTTTATCAAATTCACATGCTCACTTCTTTACAAATGTGTCTCCTGTAGTATTGCTATTTGCACTCTGCATTTTTAAATATAATTCAGTACAATTACCTTTTTATCTATACCCGTGAAGTCATTCATGTTCCAAAACAATATGGACAGTGCAACCATTATGATAAAAAGTTATCATTCTCACTTATTATATATGACAGCTTTTTTAAATGACTATTTCCAGCTTTTGTGTTACATGTTCCCATTAATGTTTTTGGTATTTTGAATTGTGATCATTTGAGTTCAGTCTTTCAAAGTACACTATATATATATATATATATATATATATATATATATATATATAAAATTATGTACATCAGATCGACTACTGTAAATTGACCTTAGCAGTATATTATGTATGCTATGGGCTTTTTACATCAAGTAAGAAATAATTGGGCTTAACTGGTAAGACACTTTTGTTTGATACCAGAGTTTCAGCAGGCTGTGGGTCCTGTTCCTATAGAAGGTGCTTGGATTTTCCATTAATGATACTATTTCACAGCAAGTGGATGATACTGTACTCCTGAAATGCAATCCTTTGGATGAGACATTAAACCAAGGCCCTCTTTGCTTAAGCTGCTGGTAGCTCGGGTGTGTATAACTGATCCATGGCTGTTATTGAAAAAAAGAGAGTGTACTTCAGTTGCATTTCTGCATTTCTTCTAGAGTCAAAGAAACACACGTCATTATATTAGATATAGTTAATTAACCCTTATTTAAAGCAAAATAAATAAATCAATCAATAAATACACATTTCATTTAAAAAAGTTGATATAACATACATGTTTTATACATTTTATTATAGCTTCTTTGTTTTAAATACTTCATATATACTTTGCTATCCAGACAGCACTTTTCCATAACCAACATTTTATTTTATCCAAAGCCTCTTCTGTTCTCCACACTGTATTATATAATACCTATTGGCATTTTTTTTTCATTCCAGCCCTCTCAGATACAACTCATTTATACTTTATCCTAAATATCTATGTTTTAATATTATTTTCCATAAAATCCACCCATAATTATTTCTACATGTAGCTGTTCTAATTTCTTTACGCTAATCTTTCATCTTGTTTTGTTCTAAAAGTCCTCCTAAGCTTCAACATTCTATAAAACAGGCATCATACATATATATTACTATCATCTCTATTGCACTTCCTGTCTTCCATTATTTTATATTTCATCTCAGCTTTTACAGTCAACTTCTGTAATGATTCCCTTCATAAAAATATTGCCATTATACTTCTTCTTTATTTATGTTCTCAGTGAGTCCTTCCCAACAATTTATGCAAAAAAAGTTCAAAATCTATTTAAACTATTTTTTTCTTTCTTTCTTCTTTTATACCTTGTATAGCCATTTTCTTCTACCTTGTCTTTCTAACATAGTCATTCATAATCATATTATTTTCACATTTTTGCTTTATTCATAATTAAATTTTATGGATAATCTGCATATTTACTTCATAAACTCTTCGCTAATGTCAACACTTGCACTCAATAAATTTAAAATATATAATATAAAAAAATGCGGTGAGTCTAAAAGCACTATTGGATTTATAACATCTAACCTGCCTTCCTCCTTTTCAGTATATACAATTCCGCATGTTATTGGATTAAGACTTAAACCCTGAATAATTGATAAAATATTCTTAATATTTCCATCTCAAAAACCTCAGGAAAACAGAGAATTCCTCCAGTATAATTTAAACTTCCCAAACAGAATCGTATTTAACTATAATTTTTCACTAAGGTTGTTTACATTTTTATGCTTTCACTATATCATTTAATTTCTTTAATACATCTGCCCATTCCTTATTTCCTACCCCATCTTAAACAAAACATATTCTTAGCACATAGCTTCTTTTTTTATTAAAATACGCTCATCCTACTGTCGCGGTGGTGCAGCAGTTAGCATTGCCACCTCACAGCAAGAGGTTCTCTGGTTTGATTCTCGGCTGGGGTGTCTTCTGTGTGGAGTCTGCATGTCCTCTCTGTGGTTGTGTGGGTTTCCTCCGGGTGCTCTGGTTTCCTCCCACATCCCAAAGACATGCTGTAGGTGGATTGGACACTCTAAATTGGCCCTAGGCATGTGTGTGCCTTCTGTGGAAGGCTGGGCGGTGGGCTGGCAACTTGACACTGTAAAACTCCACTGCCAGTCATGAGCAGACAGGTGATCTGTTGTGGTGACCCCTAACTGGGAAAAGCCGAAGAAGAAGACGCTCATCCTACTGTCACTTTTCTACCCAACCATGTGCTTTGACCAATCTCATTTATGTTTGAAACAAGTCTTTTCAGTTCTTCTGTTTTACCTATTGCTTTCATCATTCACACTGGGTTCTTAGCAATCATAATTATATTGCGTGTGTAATTAAAATAAGAATCATTAACCATTTTGTGCCTAGCATCTCATATACTATCCTTTAATATATTTATCCTCCCCATTTATTAAGAGTATAAATAACATCCCACTCATGGCCCGTCCCTATTTCAAAGCAGAGACAAAATCCATGCAAGTACGACAAGGTGCACGGCTTATGGTCCAAAAATTCCAGGCAAACACAAAAACTGCCAGCACACAACCATCAGTGAATACTCCACAATATCTACAGTTAAACCTTTATTTCATCATTTGCATACTGGCTTCTGCAATCTAGACTTCATCAGTGGATTTAACACAAACAGCATACCATCCAGTTTAAATACCCAAAGCAGTGATTGACTACCTATAAATGTTCATTGAGCCCTGGAGAAAATAACCCCCCTCCCCAGTCTAATGATCCAACCTTTTTTCTTTTTTATCCAGTATGGTATGCCATCCACATTTATTATTCCTATTCAATGTAATTTTATCAGTAATTACAAACTGAAACCTAGCGGCATTTTGCTTCCTAGTATGCTTATATAAAGCTGTCCATGTCCAAGCACACCTAATATCATTAAGCTGCTCAGAAATCCTCAGTTTAAATGAACGTGATGTCTGCCCCTCATAAAAGGCTGAACAGGTACAGGTAATCAAGTAGACAATCCAATCACTATTGCAATTCTACGTGAAAAGAATTGTTCAGTTTTGCAGACATATTTGCAACAACTACAATTCCCACAAGGTTGACACCCCCTTATATCTTGTCCCCCTAATGTTAATTGATCTGAGGCTAGGTTAACATGATCCCCTTTCTTATAATGGTTAAACCAGCCCTCCAATGTTTTGCCCCATCTACATGAAAATAAACATTTAGCAGGTGACAAATCCCTCAAATATAATCATCCAATAATAAAGTATTCCAATATTTCTGAACCAAATCAATAAAGAATCATATATTACTGCTAAAACTAGTTGTAAATCTAAGTAAACCTTTGGATCTGTTTTAGGTTTATATCTTAATAGTTGTTCTCTATCCATATTCTGAATAGATGTACAAACCTCCAATATTTCAGAATGTTGATACCGTCTATCACAAAACCTATTAACCATATCATTTTCTTCATTCATGAATACTATTTCAGAGGAACAAATCCGTTTTAACCCAAGGAATTGAGATTTGGGTATGTTTCTTGTTATATGTGGGGGATGGCAGCTTCTAGCATGCAAAAGGTTATTAACTTGAGGAAATTTCCTGAAGACACCACTACTTAGAGTACCATCATCATCCAACTTGACCAGCACATCCAAAAATGTAATTTGTCTGGGATCATGATGTAGTATAAACTGAATACCCCATTTATTGTCATTCAAATACCTCACAAACTCAAATAAATATGCAACATCAGATCTCCAGACAAGCCAACAATCATCAAGGTATCTCCTCCAAATATCCATTGATTCAAGATAAGTATTATGACCCTCATCATAGACAATTTGTTCTTCAATAAAGCCGATAAAAAGGTCAGCTTAAATGGGTGCAAAAGATGCACCCATAGCTGTACCCCTAAGCTGCAGAAAACATTCCTCCTTAAAATAAAACACAGTTTTAGTTAATATGTGTTCAGTATGACACAATAAAAATGCATTAAATCCTGGGCTATATATCAAGGTCCGATTCAACCAATACTCAACAGCCGTCAAACCAGCCCAGTGAGGAATGTTAGTATAAAGGGCTTTAACATTCAAAGTGTACAACAACTAACCCTTCTCTAACTGCTTCTGGTTAATAAAATTTAAAAACTCAGTTGTATCTTGAATACTAGAGTGTACCAAACTTAATAATGGTTTCAAATATTGTGAAAGAAATAAAGACGATGGCTCCATTAACAACCCCCTACCTGAAACAATAGGTCTACCGAGTGGACATTCAGAATTTTTGTTGATCTTTGGTAATAAATAAAAATATTGTTTAACCGGATCCTGTACTGTTAGCTGATAAAGAATTTCCATATTGATTATGCCTTTTTCAAAAGCTACTTTTAAAAAGAGATCAATTTCCACCTTAAACCTGGGGGTATGATCCAAATACATGTTTTGATAAAAATGATGATCCGATAACCATTTTTGGGCTTTAGAAATCAGATGACTAGGAATAAAAACCAAGTCTTTATTTAACAAATCAGTTTCAACAGGGGACAAAGACAAAGATGAAATATTATAAACATTCCAATCTCTTATTATTTGGACACTGTCAGTTGTAATAGTGTATCTAAAGTTGGTACCCCCATGCCAGTGTTTGCATCTGGCCCTTCTAATTGGCCTAAAGGGGTAACATTGGATTTCTTTTTGGCTGCAGGAGCGGGAGACAATGCCTCCATTTCCATTTCTGTAGCCAAAGAGAATTCCTCTGCTACAACGAAACAACAGGGCAAAAAAAACAGCTAAACATGCCTTCGCAAGTCCCAAATATAGCAAAACGAATAAACCAAGGCACGAACTTCCACACAGTATAAATTTATTAAAAGTGTAAAGCTTTCGAGTCAAGCACTCTTTATCAATACATAAAAAGCTTAGTTCAAACCATTCTTTAGATAATCATTACCAACCAATCATATTACAAATTCAATTAAATAATTAAAAACATATTAAAACACTCATCAGGTCTAAAAGGAATAGCACAGTTAAACATAACTAAACATAAGAATGTTTTAATTTCAATATAGGTTTAATGCTATTGACTTTATTAAGGCCCAATGGCATATCAGCTGTAAAATAGTTTATTCACTTGTACTCAGCCCTTTCAGTTTTATTTATAATATCACCCCCTCTTTTATCTGAATAAATCTTGTGTAGAACCCTAAATTTAAATGTATGGTCATTCCCTTTGTTTATAATATGCTTATATAGGGCATTGGTCTCAACCCCCCTATGAATTTCTGATATGTGTGAAGATATCCTTTCCTTAAGTTTACAATTAGTCATGTCTATATAGAAACTTGCACATTTTACACAATTCGCATATTTAATCGAATCTATTTCCAACTTATTTAACACCACCCCCTCTATCCACAACTCTTCTTACCTCCCTGAACCACTCCCAACTGCTAACTCAAATAACTCCTTCTCTGTCAAACCTGTTCCTACTTACTGTTTAAAAGCTCTACTCTCTAAACTCAAACCATGCTCTGAATCAGCTTATCATGTCCCTCATACTTTCTCCAGACTGCTGCAAACTCCCTGGCTGTGCCACTATCTATCCTTATTAATCGCTCCATCTCTGAATCTAAAGTTCCAGCTATCTGGAAACAGTTCTATACTCTTTCAATTCACAAAGGAAGTAACTCTACAGAAATATCTAATTTCAGACCTATCGCTATACTTTCCCCTATCTCAAAAATACTTGAGAAATGTATACAAAAACAAGTAATGGATCATCTCTTACAAGAAAAGCTGCTCACTTCTAACCAACATGGATTCCGTCCAAAGCATAGTACTACCACAGCTCTCCTATCCTTTTTCAATACAATCTCACAAGCCAAAGACAATCACTAAATCACATCTTGCCTATTCCTTGACCTCTCTAAGGCCTTTGATACTGTCTCTCACTCTTTATTACTTAAACTCTCAGACCTCAACTTTTCCTCTGACTCAGTGGCATGGTTCTCTAGCTATCTCACAGACAGACAGCAGGCTGTCAGGTGGGACTCTGCACTTTATTCCCCCTTCACATAAAAACTGGTGTTCCCCAAGGGTCCATTCTTGGACCTCTACTTTTTAATATGTTTACCAACTCACTTTACACCTATTGTCCAAAATAACAGTTTCCTTACCACTGAAGCTAAACTTACTCTTACCCATGTCTATCTTCTTCCTTGTCTAACCTACTGCTCCCAAATACTTACTAATCTAAACCCAACTCTACTTAAGAAATTAGAAACAACCTATCACAAGGTAGCCAGATTTGCAGCCCAACACTCATATAAAACTCATCACTGTTTCTCTCTCAAATACCTAAACTGGCTTGAACTAGCCCACCAGCTACTCCAAAGTCAGCTACAAATGATACACTCCATCCTTTATCAACCATCTTTCTGCCCAGCTCTATCATCTCTCATATCCTACTACTGTCCTACCAGACAACTCAGAAGTACAAACCTAGACCTACTAAAGGTTCACAAACCTAATACTAAGACTGGCAACAACTTTTATAGCTACTACCCCTCTATTGCATGGAACAGACTCCCCCTTGACATAAGAAACTTGGCAAACCCCAAACAATTTAAACTAGCTACCAAAGACTACTTTAAAAAAATTGGACCTGTCACTGCTCATACCCTCCCTGACAATAATCCTCCTATCCAGCCTTTAGAGTAACTATTATTGTGCCTAACTTAAATTGTTACTCAATCTGCTTTCTTAAATTATTGTATAACTTGATGACTACTGAAATGCTGATTGTATTATCTTTAATTGTAATTCAACCTGCTTTTTAAATTATTGTTTTAACTTGAGGACCACTGAAATGTTTGATTGTATCTACTTTAATATTATCTGTCGATCTTATGTTTCTCAAATTACTAAATGTCTTATTGTTACTGTAATTATCTTATATGTATTGGAGCTTTTCTCCCTGGGCCTCTGCTGAAAAAGGGCTTCTGCTCAGATGGATACTCCCG
This sequence comes from Protopterus annectens, assembly GCF_019279795.1. Lineage (NCBI taxonomy): Eukaryota > Metazoa > Chordata > Ceratodontiformes > Protopteridae > Protopterus > Protopterus annectens. Next base: position 1,057,093,050 of record NC_056746.1, on the reverse strand, counting down.
GTCAACAAATGTAAAATAAAATAAAATAAATCAGAAATTAATCGTTTTACAGTATGTGTTAATAACCCTTCTTGGTTCACATTAGACTCTACTAATAAGGTAAAATTTAAATGTTATGCAAAAAGTCGATTCTGACTCACATGACCAAATCATGGATGGTAGCTGATTACAGAAGACCAGGGCAAGGTAGGAAAATGAAATCCTGCAAGAAATCTCCAACCTAGTCCTTGTAACACCCAACAGCCTTATTCCAGATGACCTGAACGACCTTTCAGGGAAATAAGACCTCAACAGCTCATTCAAATAAGCAGTACTCAGATCATGTAGAGCATGGAAAGTGAAGGTAAGGACCTTAAATACACATTATGCTGTAATCAGCAGCACTCATAGGCATACCTTTTAATCGTACAGAATTCCTCAGTAATTACCGGTTTTCAGGGCAAAATATTGGGATGCCATGAATTCCTGCGTGGCCCCTTTAATTTCCGAATTTCCTGTTTTTTTTTTGAATGAATTTGTTACTGACGTCATCACATACAGGGAATGCATGATGACGTGAAAATGCAGAGCAGTTTTTTAAATTAACTTGCTGCAGCGTCGAGTCTCGGACCAGTCTGCATTTTTTATTTAGGATCAAGCAAGGTACAACAGCAGATCTTTCTAATCTTCCTTCAGTTATGAGCGAGAGAAACTTCTGTCTTATGTGCAAGAGAAATGGCACATTTGTACTTAATTTTCTGTAAATGGGTTACAGCAGTCTGCATTTGTACTGTGTGTATGTATGTATATAAGCTACACGTTTATATTTAATTCTGTAACTGGCAGTCTGCAATGCATTTGTACTATGTGTGTGTATTGTAAGCTGAAATGAGAAATCTGCATTTGTACTGAGTCAGACCAGTCCACGGGCGTTCTTTCTTTCTCCAGTGTGAGAGAAGAAGAGAAATGGCACATATCTAATTTTCTATAAACAGCAGTCTGCATTTGTAAGCTGAAACTCTGCAGAAATGGCACATAATTAATGGCAGTCTTTCTTTCTTCAGTGTGAATGTAAGCTGACAAGAGAACTCTGCATTTGTTGATTATTATGTTGTTGATTATTCTGCTGTGGCTAGAACTCTGAATTTGATGTATGCGTGAAACAAGAACTCTGCATTTGTTGATTATTATGCTGTGGCTAGAACTCTGCATTTGTTGATTATTGTGTGTGTTTGTTGATTATTATGGGTGTGTGAAATGCTCCAGTTAGGTATAACTGGTGGTTAGAGTTACTCAGACTCAAACCCTGTACTGCAGGTACAAGGAGCAAAAGCTTAAATTCTTTACCCATACCACCACCACTTGTGATTCAAGGAGTTAAGTCCCTAGTTGTCAACTGTCTAGAATTTTGCAGAATGTTTGGAATGTTTTTGGCTCATACTTGTGGTCTGTTCCTCTTAAAATTTGTGATTTTCTGGCAAATCGGTGAGAACTGAATTCACTAAATAATGATAGTCATTTAAGTTTCAGTCTTCCTATCTTTCAGGAAACGTATGGTAACACAAAACATTTTATTCTAGCAAGTTTTCTAATATTATACAGGCAATGTTTAAAATGTGTCCCTGGTTTTGGGTCTTTGCCCCTCCAATAAATTTTGGCTTTTTCCAGATTTCTTGTACTGCATAGTTCTTCAGGGGGAGAGAAGCTTAGTACTGCTTATGCCAAGTCTGTTTGTGTTTGTTGTTAGTAGCACAACAGGTAGAATACTTGCTTTTGATGCAGAAGGCTGTGGGTTCTACTCCCACAGCATGTAGATAGAGTGCTGATACTCTACTGTGTTGTATTTTTAAAGGAGGTGGATGCTGCAGTGCTGAGAATGTCCTCTTTGGCAGAGATACCTAGTAACTATGAACCTGTTATCAGTTTGCCATGCATTCCCTATTGCAGTATTACTAGCTTATCATATTTTTAATGTAACATAGGCAATTTATTCCTCAAGGCCAACAAGCACTCTATTTGTAGATGAAACAGTGAATTATTTAGATGACTTTTACTTTTGCAGAGATTGTGCAAATTTACTGATACTCTTGGATTGTAGAAGTTTGAGTAGACTTTTATCATGGAAATGTTCTGAATTGGGCAGTTTTGTCATTATTACTGGTTCATGCATTTTGTTTCACTGCTTACTGGAAAATTTTTCAAAACAATAAATTTAAAACTCGCTAGAACAAGTGTGCTGTATTATACAAGGAATATAATTTAATGCAATCAGGGAGGTATATCAAAGAACACATGTATGTTTCATGTGCAAGGGGGCCTATGATTTGAAACAGCCCAAAGGAAATCTTTATCTACCACTGGCTAGATGCATTTTCTTTGAATGTGGGATTCAATGCTGTTTCAATGAATGTGAGTTTCAAGGGCAGACAAGTTTTAATATTAAGTCTATTTTCATTGTGAGATTGTATTGCTTTGTTTAGCAGATGTCTATTAATGTTTGTGCTATAAAATGTAAAATAAAAGTTTTAAATGAAATCCAAATAATCATTGTAGAAGTAAAGCAGTATGCACATTACTGTGTTTATGGTATATGGGGCAAAATAGCCAATTAATGGGACATTGGAATGGCTGCAGGGGGAGGGCTGTGTATGGGGGGCTTTATTTGACCATGATTTTGTGAGGAGGAAGGACAGCAAACTCAGACAGCCCTGAGTGGCACAAACTCTAGCTATGCCACTGATCAGTAGGTCATAGAAAATTATTTTTGGAGGTCCTAGCAAACTATAATATTATATTGCTAAGATTAGTATATTGCCTACCATTAAATGTCCTACTTTTAACACAAAACCCATGTACTGCAAGTCACCAAAAACAAAAATACTAAGGTTCATCATCTTGTCTCTTCTCAGTGAACATCATTGCTACACATTTCAAAAAATTGGTTACCATTTACTACAGGGTCTGGGGCCATATTTTGGTTGTCTATTCTTCAGTTTGCATTTGAAAGTTGGTATCCCATAATTACATTGTAGTGGGTGGGGTTACATAATTATGTATGCACATTTTATGTTAATCAGCATACAGATTTTTACCTATTTCTCACTGGGCCTTTGTCCAGATTTCTGATGTTTCCAGGCTGAGAGGTATTCTCATAGGTCTGACACTACATGAATAATGTGACAAGTTCTAGGCATTCCAGTCAAGAACCTGGCCACAGACTTTTGTTCGTTCAGCAGGCAGGTAGGCTAGATCACTATCTGAAAGGCTAAGGTAATGAACACTGCAGTAACTGAGGTGTGCCTATGCCAGAGTATTTATCATGCTCCAAAGTTCAAAATTTTAATCAGGATTTGTTCTGGACAAATACTCTTCATACAGAAATGCAAAATGTTCACAGCTGCTGACACCTGGTCCCTAAGGGTCAGCCTGTCATCTAGACCAATGCCCAGATTATGGACAATATGAAACAAAGTTCAGTTGATGTCACTACAGGTAATTAGTGGTGATAGCTGAGGAAAGCTTCAGGGATGACCAAATGCATGAACCAGCACTATCTCAGTAGATGAGCTGAGCTTCAGTCAATTAACATCGTTCAATCAAGGATAATATCCAAGCAGTCTTGTAAAGAAGAAAACTGAGGCACACTTTTTTGAGTAAAGCTGAGGTAAAGCTGAATATCATCAGCATATGATTGATATGAATTTACCCTTAACATGACCTCCATTCGTAGGAACATGTGTATCCTGAATAACCAAAGGGATGAAATCAAGCCCTGGATCACATCAAACTCCATTTAGAAGAATAAGACCTTGATACCACATGCTGAGTATGATCTGAGAGATACATCACAAATCAGTTAAGGACTGCACCAGATAACACGCAGCACACCAGCAGATGTATAGTTAGGATCCCATGATGTATAGTATCAAATGCCACTGAGAGATCAAAAAGTCTTTGCTATATTACCTTTCCTTTCTCTTTATTTTCTTGGACAGTTAATTTTAACATCTACTTGTTCGAGCTGTTGCCCTTATGTACCTTGTGTCTGAGGGCAGTAAAGCCAAAAATGTGACATTTCTTTATATATTCTAGAGAAAAGCTTACAGCCTCTTTTCAAGTGCCCATTTCCCAAGCATTGGCGACATCTTTCTGTCATATCTCTGTTAATAAGTGACTCACTTCCATACAGAAATGCTTTGGCTGTCCTGAATCGGTCACCACACTCTTTGAGTCTATATGAAAAATATATTTGACAAATGTATAACATGCATAACAATGTCATTTTCTATTTTTAAGTTCACCAATGCCCTTCCCCAGTAGTCCCTATATGTCTTACATCCGTCTTTTTTTCAAACTGAAAATGGTTTCACAATAATCCTTTAAATATTGTAAAACCTCATCTGCAGATACCATGCCTATTCTGAAATGTATATCTAAATGTTTCTTTTTTGTTTACAATGTCCCAGTCCCACAATGCACATCTGACTTAGCAGAGATATTTATACCTGCCTTCCATGAATGTGCCTTCCATGGCACATACATTTTTTCCTTTGGAACAGAGTATAAATCTCTCTGCTAAGTCAGATATCACATCATGAATAATTGAACAAAACTCCTTTGACTTTCAGTGCTACAGCATCACTATTAATGCCAAAACAAGATGTCTATACTTTAAAAACAGAAGCTGTAGTGTGGCAACACCTTCTTGTATGATTTCTTTGAGCTGGCTTCTTTGTATGGCATATTGTCTCCAATGTATAACAGAGCTAGCATGAGGCTGAATTCATCACTTCTATTTTTTAGGTTTGATTTTATCTTATTTTTGATTTTCATACATCGTCTAACATTTTTACTAAAAGCTTGCAGTACATTCCTTTGTGGTGTTTTTCACATAAACTTCCAATATACTACATGAAATTCCAAGTATTGTACAGTTTTATTTCCAATTCCCTTTATTTCTTCATGGTATTTATTTTCTTGCCTGTACTTCTAGTGAACAGAAAATGTATTGCCTGCTCCTGCTCCTTCAAAAATTTCCGCCACTGCTTATGTAATTCAAAACATTCCTTAAGTGTAACTTGTGGTTTTACAAATTGCTTCAGCTCTAAAATAAAGTTTGTTTTATTTTTCTTTAACATTTGAGGTCGCCCCTTATTTCTTTTCCCTACCATTCCTGTTCATTCACTTCCTACCTGTATAACTAAATATGCATGCTCTGTACAGGCCTTCCATTACTCAGTCTTACACTTTTGTGATACTGCTACAAACCTACTTTGACAAACATAAGAAAACTTTTCTTTCACGTTTTTAATTACATTCCTTAAATCAAAAACATTAATAGTAGTGTATTTTAACAAAATCTAATCATTACATACTTTCATTAACTCTGTTTTACTATCATCCACATCAGATTTTCCATCCGAATAAGTAATTTCTTTATCTATCAAACATTTTAATTTACTTCCTCTACTTTGTTCTTAAGCCATCATAAATGAATCAACCTGTATTGCTCCTCATTTTTATCTATCACAAGAATTTGCCTTATTGCAATTTCTCTACCTTCTTAAATATATTGTAATGCTCTTTTATTAAACTAGCCATATATTAAGCATTTTCTTCTCCTGTTAAAAATATTGTTTCCTTTTCCCACTCCCCATTTTTTCTTTGTGTAATTAACAACACGTATCTGCCTCAATTTATTTTAATTTTATTTAAAAATTAATCTCAACCTCCTTTTATCATTCAATCCCCTTAATGAATGTAACATTAGGGTTTTCTTTCCCACATGTTGACTTTCCTATGTACTCCCTTTCTAATTTTTAACATTCCATAACACCCCATGTTCCACCCTCGCCACTCCTTCAACTGCTCCACCTTCCCACTTATTTCACATTCCCTGCTCACCATATCAACTACCTCCTTGTGGTTTAATTTCTCAACCTCCAGCATGCATCTGGACATCACTGCTGCATGAATATGTCAACACACCTATAATAGATACTGTAACCCTCTCTGACTGCTGCAGTATATTCTGTGATTCCTTCTTTGTGGTCAGGAAATGTTCCACTCTTTGTAAAAAGAATAAGGGAATGTCCCCATTGTCTTGGTCAAATTTCTTTTAGTCTGTATAAGTAGTACCTTAGGTTTCTCCGTGCCTAGTGGGACTAAGTCAATAAAAGAAAATGAATAAATGATAATACATTTCTGTATAAATCAAATACATTGTAATAATGCTACTTTTCAGTTCTTGGAATAATGTTTAACTCTGAAACAGTCCATATACCTGCCTGGTTTCGTCAATGGTCTACCATATCTTGAAGGTTTATTAGATTGTTTGCATTGGTTTTCGGATCTTGCTTTTGGAACTGTTGTTGCTGTAGTATAACTTCATTTAGAGATACAAATTTAAAATCTTTCTGTGCAGCTGTTGTTCATCGATTATCACAATCCCTGTTTTCTTGTAAATTGACTGATTGTGATACTTGGTCATTTAAAGTTGTTTTCACAGGGGGGCAAGCCCCCACATCCCCTGAACTTGTATATACTAACTTCAAGGTCACTATAGCTCAGAAAAAAAGGGAAGATCCTGATTAACAGCAATCTTGGACTTAACATGTGCAAGTCTGGATTTTTGGTCAATCAGTCTCACTACTTGAGGACTTCCAGGATGCCTGCACAGTAACAGCTTAATTTCAGCTTTCCCAGTGTGAAAGCAGAAACTCAGAAAACACAGCCAGTGAATGTGTCTTTTTGGGTCCATTTCAGTTACTTGCTAGTAAGTGCATTGCCTGGATGCCAGCAAGGAAGAAATTTAGAGAACCTGAAAGAAAATAAATCAGAAAAGATATGGAGAAAACACTGACTTGGAAAAATCCTGTAGCTGTTCAGCAAAAAGCAGTCCAATCTCCAGCTTTGTACATCTAGTAATATAGAAGAAAAAGGAAGTCAAATATGCTCAGAGGTGAGTAAAATAAATGATGCACTGAAGGAGTATATAATCTCAAATAACAGAAGGCTGGAAAAAATGTAAGAAACTTTAAGCAGATATTCAGATGAGCTGACAAAAATGCAAAAATCTGAGGTCAAAATGAAGAAAAGATTGGCTAGGTATGAGGCAGCTTAAGAACAGGTGTTTCAAAAATGGTATAGTTAGAGGACAGAGAATGTAAGGAAAACCTGACAGCTTAAAAAGAGATGTTTCAAAAATGGTAGAATTAGGGGACAGAGCACATAGTTCTTCTGCTGTACCAAAGAAACTGGAAGGAACAGACTGTATTAATTTTATGAAAGCTCAAATAAGCAAGTGGACTGGTATTCCACAGTAGGAGTGTTACTTGAAAGGGCACATTGTGTGTATGCTCCAAACCTGGCTATTAGAAAGCAGCCAAGAATTTTAACAGTAAAGTTACAATCTTGTCAGCAGAAATAGTTGATTCTGACAAAACTGTGTCAGAAGGACAAAGCACTAAAAATTGGAGACAATAGTGTGTTTGTGGAAAATGGTTACAAACTGTAGAGCAGGCAGAAGATGAATAAATTTACTCCAGCAATCAAGGAATGTCAAGAAGCAAGTGTAAGATTCAAGCTGCTCTATCCAGCTGTCTTCAGATTTTTTTTCCTGGAGGGTCAAAGTCATGTTTAGATGCAGAACATGTTAAGGAGGAAATACAGAAGTTTGTCAACACATAGTGAGCTATCAATCAGAAGGGGATTCTGCTTCTTATTCTTCTGATAAAGCTCATAGAGAGACTATGCCAGTAGTGAATTCCAATGATAAAAAAGAAAATGCTTGAGAGAAACAAAAAAGCACAGGAGTTGACTAGCAGAACCTGGAGTACATTGGAAATAGACCAGAGACTGGAGTTGGGAGATGGAGATCAACAGGAAAACAACCAGCAACTTGGAAATTAATGAATAAATGTGGGATTACAAAGCATCATTCACATTTGTGAAATATAGTGGAACATGAAAAACTGGAAATATTGGACTTACTTGACTTTGTTAAACTTGTAGGGAACTCCAAAACATATGCCCTACTTCATGTCATTGATGTTTGGAGAACATAAAGGAGAGGGAAAGGGGAAGAAAGGAATAATTGTAAGTAAACAGTTGTTTTTTTTTTTTTTTTTTTTTTTTTTTTTTATAAATCATGACATATGCTGCATGTTATAAAGTAAATCTTGTTCAATTATTTTGTGTGTAATAGGACCACTAAAGTAAACTGGTGCCCTTTTTCTTCTTTCTTTTTTCAGGTTTAGTTTTATGAAATGAAGGCACTGCAAACATTGTTAAAAGAGTAGAAAGCCTGGACAAAATATGTGTTTTTTCTTACTTTTTCATAGGGGAATGACTGGATTAAGCCCTTGGCTTGATCTGACAAGTTTTAAGGGGAAGCAAGTAAATAAGGTTGAAGAAGGTTGAGTTTTCAGAAACTCAAAATTCATATTGTGAAGACTATATGACCAAAGTTCCAAAAATTCAAAGTTTTTGAATGGAGATGTGATACAGTGAGGATCAGGGAATTTACCCTTTTCCCCCACTGTAGTGCGATCTCAGAGCTGGTATATATAATATGCAGGGGGTATGGAAAAAAGGTAGATTTTTGCTGTTTTTTTAATTTTTAGTTTTCAGAAACTCTATCATATCATCTTGACAGTATGAATTTTGAGTTTCTGCAAACTCAAGCTTTTGACATAGACCCATATATATACATATATATATATATATATATATAGAGAGAGAGAGAGAGAGAAAGGGAATTAATAATGTTTTTGTGGCATTTAGGAGTAGACCCATGCTGTTTATCAAAAGCTCAGCTGTGGGAAAAATGATTGAAAGTTGTTTGGAGAAGTACTAGAGACAGTGATGAAATCATCTATATATTGAATGAACTTGAAATTCCTGTATTGAGTTCTAGCTCACTGAAAAAGATGGTAAAAATAAGCACTGTCCCAAGTGGGACACCAATGGCAGTGGGTCATTTGAACTGAAGTAGTGGATTTCTGTTTTACCAACTGTAATATGTTGTCTAGGTAACTGGTGAACTGTCTAATGGCACCTATTAAGAAGCCAATGTTATCTAGTGTTAGAATACTTCTGCCATGTGAGACAGCATAAAAAACTTTTGACAAGTCCAAAAGTATTCCTCCAACATATTTTCTAGAGTGTAGTTCAGAACATATATGCTTAACCAAGCTAAGAAGTGCTTTGTGGATCTTTATTAGATCCAAAACCATAATGAATGAGTGACAGTAGACCTTGACCATTATCTTGGAGGTAATCAATGATTTGTTTATGGACACATTTTCCATTGTTTTTCAAAGCAAAGGATGTAAAGCAAGTGGGATGGTAATTTTTTTAAGAAAGTGGAGGGGCCACCTGTATGAAAGGGAACCACAAAATATGGCTTCAAGCAGGGAGACACAATACCCTGCATGGCAGATGTGTTAATGATGTGGAAGGAGCAAACCTTAAGTTCTAGTGGGAGGTTAGCAATGGCAGGGGATCCTGGTTTCATTTTCATGAGACGCTTATAGATTATGGAGGTAAAAACTGTTAGGATAGGGAAATGTGGGGTACTTGTCATCTGTGGGTTGTGTATTGAGGGAAGAAGAGGATTTGGCAATGAGCTTTGGGATGGAATTAAAGAAATGTTCAGAAAATTTTTCTAAAGTAGTGTAATTATCTAGTTATGGGAAAGGCAATGGTGTATCTGAGCAGTCAGAGTGTTAAAGATAATATAATTTTTAGGGATTAGACATATACTGTCACTTTTGTTCAGCAAAATAGAATTTTTTACCAAGTAGGGTGGCTGTTTTTACATTAATTCCAGTTGGGCACAACCTGAATTCCTCAAATGATCCTTGTTAGACATAAAGTTTTTTTAATTTAATTTCTAGTATTATTCATGAAAGTGATTTTATGCAAATACATTTTTTGTGGAAAGGTGCAAATTTGATGAGACTGGATAGGAAGACCTGATTAAAGTAAAACACAGCTTTATGTGATGGGAAAGCATTTAAGGAAGACCACATTAGTTTAGAAATTGACTGTCACATTTAGTGATGTTGCTTAAAAACTGAAACTTCTGATTTTTTTTTTTAATTTTTTTGTGATTCCAATTTGCAAATATGGGAAGAAGATCACTGCTAGTCAGATAGGACACCTTTATAGGAGACGAGGAAACTAAAAGCCATTCAAGTAGACTTTCCCTACCACTGCCCTTATCCTTTCTAGTTGATTCTGACATCATTTTAGAGAAACTGTAAAGATGTCATAAGGAAAATCTAGGTAATCTCTTGGCAAGTAACCAAATATAAAATTTCTTAGACTGATGACTTCTGAGTTCTGATTCAAGATTAGCCAGTGCAAGGCTTCCTGATTTACTGTGTAATTTTTATTGGTGGAATATAGATGCGAACAATGGTGGGGTGCTCTTTCACTGATTTTAATGTGAGTTACAATGGAATCATGATGAGAGGCTAGGATTTGTTTGCTGGAGGCAAAGTATATTTAGTTGTCTTTATACATTATCGCAACTCCTTCTGTGCCTTTATGTGTTTTATCACACATAAGAATGGCATAATAAGAAAGAGTGATACCATTACAAGAATCAGATGGTCTAAGTAAGTTTCTAAGAGTACAAGGATATCTGCTGGTAGATTTGTTTCTGTTTATGAATTAAATTACTTTTTTCAGATATTTCCTGCATTAATATGTGTAGTTTTCAGTGCTTTAGAATTTTCCTGTATGCCAAGAAAAAAAATGGTGCTTGGCTTAAGGGGAGTTATTGGTCCTGGAATGCCTGACAGTCAGCACTCACCTTCTCCACAGAAAGAAACTGCTCTGAGGTTATTAAGTCCATCTCCCCCTTGCCGACAGCCAAGCTGATGTCTGATCCCATCCCAGAATCTGACAAATCAACATCACAGACTCATATTTTCTGGGTTAGTGGGCTTGCTACAAGTAAGAGTATTTGATATTTTGACAACTTAACAATATGAGTGCATTCACTTTGGTGAAACCTTCCTGCTTGTGCTGATATGAGCTTAAACTGCTATTTTGCAAAGACTCATAATGAGCAGGCTCTAGAACTTATTTTTTTATATCACTATTACTTAAAATGTATTGTTGCCTTTATTACCAATACAAGTTTATAAGACCAGTTTTCTTAAAGGTGACTCTCCATTCCTATAAAATAACAGAGTACAAATGATTTGTCCAGATAAAATCACTTTAGCTATCAGATCTAGGAGATTCTCTCTGATACCCTCCCTGTGGAAGGAATAAAAGACACCTTGTTGAAGTTCTGTGATGACCCACCACTGGACCAGTAATCAAGGAGACTCAGTCCTAACAACTGGCCACTCTGAGGAATGTTCACTGAGAGGATGGAGGATGACAAGTACACACATAGTATTTCCAGATGCAGCTCTCTGCATCAAGTGCAATTTCCCTTAGGAGCACACAGAGACCATAGTCAGTCTGGTGCTGATTCCTTTACCTTCCTCCTGATCCCCAATAAGACTCTCACTGGCACAGCTGTAGAGTTGTGATCTCAGCTGAGTGGACAAGCCAAGAACTCCAGTACCCTCTCTGTCCAACCAGTGCTTTGTGTCACTGTCCAAGTAGCTGACACACACACACACACACACACACACACACACACACACACACACACACACACACATGGGAAAGGCTGGCACAGGTTTACTAGCTATGCCCCCTTCTGCCCAGACTATAAGGTAGTTTCCACTGCCACCAGTCACTCCTTATTAGCTACTTTGAGGTCTTTAACAAAGGGTCTCCAGTTTTACTGTGTAATATTAATACATACAGATGGTAGTTTGACAAAGAGCAAGGCTATTAGGAGTGGCCCACTGTGTCACCAAATAAATATGCAAGTACTCCCAAAACTTAAATATCTATACAGATCAGCCACAATGAAAGGTTTAAATATCTTTAATAATACATAATAAAAGAACAAGACAATACTAAATATGTATTCACAGTGAAATCAGAGTTCAAAACCGCAGGAAATATTTAAAATAACATTGCAGTACAGGCTCACACAAATAAAGAAAAACATTTAAACTAAACTTCACTATATTACCGACTGTATCTAAGAGAATTATACTGTTCCCTAGAAACTTACTTCATTAGAACAAGGCAGATGTGTTGAATGTTTTTTCTTGTTGTTGTTAGGTTCAAGACAGAATGCAGAATGCTCCATCTCACTAAGAGACTTCTGAAATTAATATCTAAAATATTACTGCTGGGATATCTTGCAGAATGTCATTATTTCTGGTCATCTGACTTCTAGTTCCCAGGCCAAAACCCCCATTGCTAGAAGCTGGCAGCATTTAGCATCTACCTGTGAAAATAAACAGACAAGAGCATTTGCTCAGATCTTTGCCTGATGCAGGAAGTTATAAAACAATTGCATTCCTTCATGCTTCAAAAGTAGCAATTAGTTCCCTCCAAGGACAATACAGAAAGCTTCTTAGTACAGACTTTGTGTCTCTAATTGCATTGAAACTTGAGAGATATCCTCTTTATTGCATAGCCTATAAAGTAATTTAATTTCAGATATTTTTCTAAAGTTTGCTGGACTGAGGTTAACCCTCCAGTTTCCTCTGTTATGCATATACATGTAAACAGTTACAGTAGTGCAGGTACATTTCTGTTCTCTTCAGTAGGGCACATTATGGTTACATTTCAAACACATCACTCTACAAATAACTTTTCAACACTCACGTCTGTACAAGAAGTTTGATATACACATGACATGCAGTTCTAATACATTTGTAACCCAAGCATCTTGTATAAATCATTTTGATATTCACCAATGACATATAATTATTTGCAAATTTCCAGCTAGCTGTGCTGGCAGTATCTCCTTTCTTCACAAGTTCCAAGTAGTTTATGCAACTAAGTAGGTAGATGGATGAGTATCCTTACTCTGCATCTACCAACTTAATTGAATAAATTATATGGAACTTCAACAAGGTGTCTATTCCTCCAATAGGGAGAGAGAGAGTCTCCTAGATCTGCTAGTAAAAAGTGATTTTATCTGGACTAATCCTTTGTACTCTGTTTCTTGTTAGTCATGTCACCCTCTGGGTCACAAGGGGATACCAGACTTGATTCAAGCCTTCTGGATTACCTCTGTTTTCCATTCCTATAAAATAGACATTTGTTACATGTGACAGCTCATTATACCTCGGCCGGTTTCATATCATACAGAATGCAACTGGATTTGTTATGTTCTTTATATATTCCTCACAGAAGAGAATTTGCCCACCCAGAGAAAGGAATATGCATTTGGAATTCTGAGTACTCATTCCTTTCTTTAACTGTTGGGTTATCTTTCCTTGATTTGCCAGGTCTGTTTTCTGCTTTATAATTCATTGATTCTCCTAATCACTCCATCCCAATTTTCTTAAGTCCTAGACATCTTCCTCTGACCTTTTATGGAGAACGGTAACTGTAATCACAAATACCTGAATGTGACCCTTTTCAGGGTGAACTACTACTTAGGTTCATAGGTTCATAGGTAGGTACTAGGCTATTGGCCCTAGGGCCTATACAAGCCTAGCCAAAAATGTACCCTGGTTTTCGCCACCCAAGAAAATTATTTTCCTGTGCCCCTGTCAAGCAGAACCACAGAAGTGATCCCCGGGGTGAATTTCCTATTACCCATCCAATCATCAAGATTTTTCTTGAAGAGTGCTAATGAGGAGCTCTGTTTGACATAGATAGGTAGTCTGTTCCAGAGTATGGGAAGTCTCTGGGACAGGAATCTATCCCTCCAGCATGTTCTGTTTATTGCGGTGACAAGGTTTAGGTCCCTAGAGCGTGTAGCTCGGAGGGATTGGGATTTATTTAAGTGGAGCATGTCCAACAGCTCTGGGTTTGACATAGCTTTGTATGTTAGGCAGAGATCGCCTCTGAGTAGGTGATATGAGACGGAGTAAAGCTGGAGTTTTTTGAGACGGTCTGCGTAAGGCATCTGTTTGAGGCCAGTAATCCTCTTTGTGAGGTATTTTTGCGGCCTTTCCAGTTGTTGTAGATGTCTTGTAAGGTACATACCAAAAGGGGTGTTGTGCTCTATAATGGGTCTAATGAGTGATGAGTAGAGCGGAACAATGACCTCTTTTTTTCTGGATGAGAAACCTTTTGTGATGAGGTGTGCCACGTAGAAGGATGTCCTGACCACTGTGTCCCAATGTCTCTTATCATACTTTCGGTGTTAAGTAAACTACTGCCTATGTGGTAGTTCATGGGTACAGAATTTTTACCAAAGGGGATGACAATGCACTTTTTGGTATTGAGCTTGAGACCATGTCTTTGACACCAGGCATCTGCCTCAGTGAGGCCCTTTTGTAGGATGTCCACATCATTAGGAGTTTCAATTATGGCTCCTAGTTTGCAGTCATCTGCGAATTTAGTTAGCCAAAGACCTTCTGTGTTAGCCTGTACTTCAGAGAAGTAGATACCAAACAGGAGAGGACCCAGGACTGAACTCTGCGGTACTCCACTTGTCACTGGTCTGAAGTCTGATTTGGAGTCTGCTAGTTTCACAGTGTGGGTTCTTTCAGTAAGCCAGTTGGCAACCCATCTTGTGACATAGGGATTTATACCTAGTTTAGTGAGTTTATCTATAATTCCAGAGTGGGGGATGGTGTTGAACGTCTTGGCGAGATCTTGATAGGCTGTGTGAACCACCTTACCCTCATCTATGGCTTTGGTGACTACTTCAAAGAAGTCTATCAGGTTTAGGAGACATGATCTGCCTTTTACAAACCCAAACTGTGCGGGGTCCAGGGTTTGGAGATCTCCAATGTCTTTGTTTATGAGTTCCATGATGATACGTTCCATGGCCTTGCAGACGAGGCTCGTCAGGCTAATGGGGCAGTAGTTCCCGGGGTCTGTTGTGGCCCCCCCCTTTGTGGAGTGGGATAATTGTCGCAGTGCGCCATTCAATGGGCACAAAGCCTGAGGTGAGGCTATGATTGAACATGGTACTTAGGTGGGGTGCCAGTTCATTCTGTAGTTCATGTAGAAGGCAGCCTGGGATGTTGTCAGGTCCCATGGATGGTGTGTTCTTGGCTTTGGAGAGTGAAGTTTTTACCTGTGCAACCGTGATTACAGAAACTTTGCATTCTTCCGGTATAAAGATGGGCCCTTCTGGGGTGAGAGGGGGGTAAAGTTAGCACTGAACCTATATGCCAGGATGTTGGCAATATCAGTTGGTTCTGTATATTTAGTGTCATTGTGCTGTAACTCAGAGCAGATCTGAGTGTTGCCATTGAGATTTTTGACATAGCTATAGAATGCTTTGTGGTTGTTTTTAGAATCAATGGCAATTTTGTTTTCATAACTTGCTTTGGAGGATTTTATGAGGGATCTCAGCTTCTTACTGAGGCTGACCAGGGAGTTCCTCCAATCGCGGGATTTTACTCTTTTTTGCAACAGTTTCTTTCTTCTGTTATAGAGTTTGTTTATGGCAGAAGACCACCAGATTGGCTTCCTTTTTTTGGAGGATAGCATCTTGGTTCTGTTAGGGATAGCACGATCCATGCAATTGTGTAAGTGCTTATAAAGTGCATTTGTGTAGGATTCAGCAGTCGTTCCTCTATTGTCCATCTGCATGGGTGTCACGAAGTTTGCCACTTCTGTCTTAAGAAGCGTGAAGTTGGCTTTGGAGAAATTTTTTACGGTTGTTTTCCTAATGGGGGGTGGGAGCTGGATGTGGCTGTCTAGGGTGATTAGCTTGTGGTCGGATCTGACGAACGAGGAGCTGACCTCTGGTGTGGAACACCAGTCACCCATGTTGGTGATGACCAGGTCTAGGATATTGCTGCCTCTGGTGGGGGTGTGGATAAGTTGATCCAAAGTGTTGGAATTGATGATTTCCAGAAAACGTTGAGCAAAAGAGTTGGTACATGAGTAGTTTTCCCAGTTAATGGTAGGGTAGTTGAAATCACCCATTTTTAGAGTGTTGGGTTGTACCTTAATATTTTCCAGTGTATCAAGAAAAGAGGAGTGGGAATCCTGGGGCATGGTGGGGGGTCTGTAGCAAGCTACAATCTGGATTGCGGTTTTGCCCAGAGTTAGTTGAACTTGGATAATCTCGGATGCATTATGCTGAGCAACTAGCTTGGAGGTGTGGATATCCTTAATGAATATGGACACGCCTCCACCTTTAGTGTTTCAGTCTGGGTTTGGGGGCCAAAAGGTGTGGTATGAATTATAGCCTGGTAATGCAGGGGTGCTCTCTGGAGCTTTAAATCAGGTCTCTGTCACTGCACAGATGTCAATGTTCCCCATTTTAAGGAGTGCCTCGAGTGAGTGCATTTTGAGGTTTAGACTTCTAGCACTGAGTAGCATTACCCTCAGATATTGCTTGCTTGTACCTGTTATGGTGGTGAATTTGTCATTTGAACCTTGCCTAAAAAAGGCACTATAGGGGTGGCAAAAGCCTTTGCCAGTATTTGGAATCCCAAGGGTGCCAGGTGCAGGCCATCTCTGGCAAAGCAGCGTGGTCTGTCGATCATGTCATCCCAGGCAGACAGATACTGGATTCCCTTAGAATGACACCAGAAGCTTAGCCAATTGTTAGTCAATCATTTTGTCCTTGTACTGTGGTGTCAGTCTGGGTGATGGCAGGATGCTGCTCAGGGCTAGGGTCATACCGGCCTGGGCTACAAGATCAGAGAGCTCCTCCATGTCTCTTTTCATGTAGTCCAGGGAGGTACATCTCAGGTCATTCACACCAACATGGACAATGACAGAGTCATATTTGTACTTGTTGTGGAGTGACCTGAGTGCGTGCATTATGGGGCAGATCCTGGCACCTGACAGGCAGCTGACAGTAACCTTTTCCTTGTTTAGCCTGGTGAGTGGAACATCAGTGTGCCTGACTATAGAGTCACCTATGACTAGAGTGTTGGGTACGTTATACCATATGGGCTATAGTTGAGTGGCACACTGAGTATGTGGACTATGTGTCATTTGGGTTGTGTTGTGGGAGTGGAGATTGCTTGCATTTCTGCTTTGGAGGTCTCTGTTGTTTGGGCAGATTAGTACAGAGAGCCTCCGCGAATGTAGGTTTGTGTTTTGTGGTT
This sequence comes from Protopterus annectens, assembly GCF_019279795.1. Lineage (NCBI taxonomy): Eukaryota > Metazoa > Chordata > Ceratodontiformes > Protopteridae > Protopterus > Protopterus annectens. The sequence continues at coordinate 1,057,075,942 of NC_056746.1, read as the reverse complement.
CTGTGTGTGTGTTTTGGTGGTATAGGTTTTGAGGGACTATGTAATGAGTGTGGTGCGGTGCAAGTGTTTACTTTCTCCTCTTGACTGTTTAGGCCTGTCTTTGATAAAGAGAGCTTTGCTTCCAGTTTGGCTATATAAGTGTATCTCTCACAGGTCGTAGTGTTGGGTGGTAGGAGGAGAGGGTTGTCTGTGTACATGAGGCAATTGCTGTATTGTCCCAAGATGCCCAGATTCATCAGGTAGACAGGAGAAAACACCGGGAGCTGACTTTTAGACATGCCTGAATAGGTGCTTATTTATTAAGTACTAAACTTCTACTGCTTTAACATTAACTGACTCACGTAAGTCGGAGTTCCTTAGACAGTGATTGGTTTGGACTTAGTCCATAAACCAAAGCAGTAGTGAATCAGCAGTTGTCATCCTGATGCATTTGTGCTTCCATTTTTTTCTTTTTAGATTTCAGTTTTGTAAACTCTTAGAAGGTCAGCTTTTATAGGAAATGCCTGAATTACTTTTGACTTCTTAGCTAGTGTTTTCTTTAATGAGAGAGGATAATGTGCCAAATGCAGGTGAGTTATCAGCAGAAGCAAGGCATTTCACATTTTCCTGATGGCAGAACAAGATAACTAACCTATGTACTCTACCCTTTACAAAACTGCACCTCTTGTCAGTCCCTCTTTTCCCATTAACCCTTTCTCCCCATGTCCTATGCTTTTTTTAAACAGTTTTATTGATTTTGATTATAATGAAAACAATCACATAGACATATATAAGATAATTTACATTATAGATTTACAAATTGATAACATGTATTTATAGCATTTAAATATGAATATATGAATAACAAAGCAAGCAAACTAATGTACATAAACATCCAGTATTTATATATTAACATACACTATAACCTTCCTTTTGTAACTTGTTCCCATGAATGACAAGGAAAGTCAATTACCTTTATGCAAAATGATCATTTTTTCCAACATATTTTGTAAGTTAACCCATAAATGATGTTCATATGTCTTTCTAGATGTTCTAGAGGTTATGGTTCTTATCTGTAAATTACTAACTTATTTTAATATTTTAGTAAATAGTAAACTCAGAGAATGTAGGAGGATGTTTTGAAATCCAATTTTTTGTTATGATCTTTCTAGCCACTGCCAATATAGTCCATAGTAATGAGTATTTGGTTTTCCTAACACATTGTGGAACAGGTGTATTAAATATGATTAATAATTTATTCAATATGAAGTTGTCTGAAAATAGTGCTTGTAAAAAGTCATTTACTTTATTCCAAAAGATATTTAAGGATGGACAGTCAAAAAACATATGTCCCCAGTTAATATCTACATTAGAGTTGCATCTATTACAGATGTTCTGTTTTTTATTAATTTTGTCCATTATTTGTGGTGTATAAAAGGATCTATTCATGAATCTCCATGTGTAAATCTTCCATTTCACAGAAAATGATGTTTCCCCAGCTGATTGTAGCATATTAACCTTATCTTGCTCACTTGGGGAATTATGAGTAATTATGAGTAATTAAACTATAATAACTCCAGTAGTTATGTGTGCAAGAAAATGTTTCTTCTCTTAAAAGTCTATAAATAAAGGAGAGACTACTTGAATATGTATGCTGGTGTAATAATGTTGATTGAAGAAATTGTAATAATATCTTGGTGTCATGTTTGCTAGTTGGTGAAGCTAGTTTTAGCTTACTATCAAGATATAGTATAAGTATTTGTATATCTAACCATGAGGATTTATTCAGTGTATATTCCTGTATAATATGATCTATTGAACTAGTCTTGTATTCATAAGTTAGCTGAAAGTTCATTGTTTTTCAGTTGAGAAAATTTTGTTAATATCTGAGGTAACAAAAGTCTCTTGTGTATATGCTATAGGAAATAAAAAAGTAGTCTTTATATTTCATAGGTTCATACTAGGCTATCTGCCCTAGGGCATTTATAAGCCTTGCCAGAGTGTGTTTGGCTTTCGCCACCCATTTTAAATTAATTTTGCTATGCCCTTTTTCGAGGTTAGTATACTGTGCCTCTGTCTAACAGTGACACAGAAGTGATACCCGGGGTAAACCTATGATCTCCCATCCACTCATCAAGATTCCTCTTGAAGAGAGTCAATGAGGGACTCTGCCTAACCTGGACTGGGATTTTATTCCAGAGTGAAGGGAGCCTCTGGGTTATGAATCTGTCCCTCCAGCATGTCCTATTTATTTCAGTGCTGAGGTTCAAGTCTCTCAAGCGTTAGCTCAATGGGATTTGGATTTTCTGAGGTGCAGCATGTCCATTAATTCCGGGTTGGACATGGCTTTATACGTCAGGCACAGATCGCCTCTGAGCAGGCGGTATGCCACTGAGTAGAGCTGGAGTTTCTTTAACCGGGCAGCATATGGCATCTGTTTGAGCCCTTTGATCCTCTTGGTGAGGTACTTTTGGGGTCTTTCCAGTTGCTGCAGGTGTCTGGTAAGGTACATCCCAAAAGGGGCATTGTACTCAATTATGGGCCTGATGAGGGATGAGTAAAGAGGCACGATGACCTCCCCTGATCTAGATGTGAATCCCTTCATGATTAGGTGGGCTATATAAAATGTTTTTCTAACCACTTTGGCCATGTGGTTGTCAAATGAGAGATTGCTATCACCTTGGGTCCCCAGGTCCCTAATTACTTCTTCTGTACTTAATGGATTACCACCTATGTGGTAATTTGTGGGCACTTTGTTTTTGCCAAAGGGGATGACTATACACTTTTTGGCGTTTAGCTTGAGGCCATGGCTCTGGCACCAGTTTGTCTGTTTCTATGAGGCCCTTTTGGAGGATGCTTGTGTCAGCTGGAGAGTCGATTATGGCGCCCAGTTTGCAGTCATCTGCGAACTTGGTCAGCCACATTCCTTCCATGTTGGCCTGTACCTCCGAGAAATATATACCGAACAAGAGAGGTCCCAGGACTGAGCCTTGTGGGACACCACTTGTAACTGGTTTGGAGTCTGACATGGCTCCAGCAATTCTAACCATGTGGGTTCTGTCCTTGAGCCAGTTTGCAACCCATCTAGTGACATAGGGGTTTATATTTAAGCTGTTAACATGTTTACATATAAAGTTTCTAAATTTAATTATAATATTATGTATGTAACTGGCAGTATGATTAGGATTACTATGCGTGATAAAATATTCTTTTAAGATCCATATAAAAGGTGTGTTTATGAATTCTAGTTGATATGTTGTTGGTCTCGTTATAAGTTCCATGGCTGATACTTCCCATAAAGATTTCCATTTAGCTAAATACGTTATATCTAAGAGCTGAGAAATTGATCTGGTTATAGCGGAAATTGAATAGAGATTTAGATCTGGGAAGGCTATTCCACCATTCTTCCAGCTGTTCAGCAAGCTCCTGCCTGGTGCCCTGCAGAGTTCTACAGCAGCAGAGATACAAAAGAGAGACTTTGGAGTGATTAAGTATCATTTTTCTGCATTTTCTTGCTGCCTTTAGCTAATTCCACCTAAAACACTGATTTTCTAGAGTTTCTGTGATTTAAAACGCTTGTTTCAGCTACATATTGTACTTACTGCCTGCACTTTAACAAAATTGTTTTTGTGTTTAAATTACCTGTTTAACTGTGATAGCCATTTCTGTGCATTTAAAGTGTTTTTTTTATTGTATCTGCTTTATTTTCTGAAAACAAAAAAACAAAAAAATATACTTGTTTTCCTGCCTTTCTAAGCTAGTTTAGTCCAGTTTTCAGGTTAGTGCTGAATTCAGGGCTGTGTTACAAGTTTCTGTATTTGCCCATACCTTACTTGGATAGAAGGACGTTTCTCTGTTCACTGTGAGAGAGGGAGCTTTGAGCAGCCTATCTGTCCCTGGAGGAGTGGTTTCAGCCCAGTAATTAGTAGTTTATTGGCCATTTTGGGCTAATTTCTCTCTCTTTTATTTCCCTGCTATAAAACCCGCATTTGCGTGGTTTTGAACGCTGGGCAGCGCCGGTTAGCTAGGGTATAAGTATTTCCGGCTCCACAAAGTCTACTCTTCAATTTTTCCCTTTGATCTAGACAAACTTTTCAAATTAAGCACTCAAATCATTCTTCTCATCCCTGCACTTGCCCAAAACTCATAGCAAGCACTAATAAACCTTAGCACTAGACCCCCCTATACTGTAGAGAAGGACAAGGCTCTCTATTCGACCTTACCAGCCAATCAGTAAACCAGTTCACTGTACCTATCCAGGCATGTCCAAAGGACAGTTTCAGGTGTACTCTCCAACCCAACTGGTGAATCTGGGCATTTTGAGGCAATGTTACAATTGCCTCATGTACACAGACAACCCTCTCCTCCTTCCACCAAACACTAATACATGCGAGAGATGCAATTATACAGACAAACTGGAGGCTAAGCTCTCTCAACCCAAGAGTGGACGAGGCAGTCAAGAGGAGAAGGGAATTACTTGCATCACACCACCAGTCTCATATAGACCTATGAAACCAGCACTGGCAAAAAACACACATAAATACACAAAAACATACTTGGAGGCTCTAAATAAAAATCTGGAAAAGCAACAGAGACCTCCAAATCAGGCCTCCAAGCAACCTCCACTCCCCAACACAAACCATGAAACATACTTCTCAAAACCAGTGTGCCACACAATCACAGCCCTTAAGGCAAAATAACATACCCAGCACACTAATAATAGGTGACTCTATAGTCAGGCACACTGATGTCCCACTCACTAGGCTGAACAAGGAGAAGGTTACTGTTAGTTGCCTGTCGGGTGCCAGGATCCGCCACATAACACAAGTACTCAGGTCACTCTAGAACAAGTACAAATATGACTCTGTCATTGTCCATGTTGGTGTGAATGATCTGAGCCATACCTCCCTGGACTACATGAAAAGAGACATGGAGGAGCTCTCTGATCATGTAGCCCAGGCTGGTATGACCCTGACCCTGAGTTGCATCCTGCCCTCACCAAGAATTATACCACGCAATAGAGAAAAAATTATCAATTTCAACAATTGGCTAAGCTTCTGGTGTCATTCAAAGGGGATCCAGTGTCTGTCAGCTTGGGATGACATGCTCGACAAGCCATGCTGCTTTGCTAGAGATGGCTTGCACCTGTCACCCTTAGGCTTTTGAATACTGGCCAAGGCTCTTGCCACCCCCATAGTGCCTTTTTTAGGCAAGGCTCAAAAGACAAACCCACCGCCATAAATAGCACAAGTAACAAAAAACTGAGGGTAATGCTGCTCAATGCCAGAAGTCTAAACCTCAAAATGCACACACTCAAGGCACTCCTCAGTATGGAGAAAATCGATATATGTGCAGTAACAGAAACCTGGTTTAAGGGTCCAGAGAGCACCCCAGCACTACCAGGCTACAACTCATACCATACGAGGGAGTATCCATATTCATCAAGGATACCCACTCTTCCAGGTTAGTGGCACAGCACGATGCTACAGAGATCATCCACGTGCAACTAACAATGGGAAAAACAGCTATTCAAATTATTGCTTGCTACAGCTCACCCACCATGTCCCAGGTCCCCCACTCCACATTCCTGGAAACACTGGGAAACATAAAGGTCCTACCAAACACCCTGATATTGGGTGATTTCAATTATCCAAACATTAACTGGGAGAACTACTCAAGTACGAACTCCCTGGCCCAACATTTCCTAGAATTTATAAACTCAAGTGCCCTTTATCAACTGGTTAACACCCCCACCAGAGGAGACAACATATTGGACCTGGTCATCACCAGCATGGGCAACCAGTGTTCCACACTGGAGGTCAACCCCTCGCTGGTTAGATCTGACCATAAACTAATCACTCTGGATATCCACATATCCACATTCCGCCACCACCCCTGGTCAAAGAAATCACCATGAAAAACTTTTCAAAAGCAAACTTCATGTTACTTAAGACCGAGGTGGGAAGTATCAAAGCCCCCATGCTAAAGGATAACACTGTCCAAGCTGCAAAATCCTTTACTAATGCACTCTAAGGGCACCTACAAGAATGCATGGATTGTGCTATCCCAAACAAAACCAAGACTCACTCCTCCAAGAAAAGTTAACCAGTCTGGTGGACCCCTGCCATAAACAAGCTATACAATTGAAGGAGGAAACTAGTACAGAAAAGAGTAAAATCCCAAGAAGGGAAGACATCCCTGATCAGTATCAGCAAGAAACTACGATCCCTCATAAAATCATTCAAGGTGAGCTTTGAAAGAAAAATTGCCATGGATTCCAAAGATAACCACAAGGCATTCTTTAGCTATGTCAAGAATCTAAGTGACAATTCTCAGATCTGCTCTGAGTTAGTGCAGAATGGCACAAAATACACTGAAATGACCGATATAGCCAACATCCTGGCAGACAGGTTCAGTGCAAACTTCACCCCCCTCTCACCCCCAAAAGGGCCCATAACTATACCAGAAGAATGTAGTGCCCCTGAAATCACAGACACTCAGGTTAAAACAGCTTTCTCCAAAGCCAAAAACATAGCATCAATGGGACCAGACAGTGTCCCAGGCTGCGTCCTCCACAAGCTCAAAGATGAACTAACCCCTCACCTAAACACACTGTTTAAACTCAGCCTCTCCACAGGCTAGGTGCCCACAGAGTGGTGCACAGTAATGGTTATTCTGCTCCACAAAGGTGGAGCCACAACGGACTCCGGGAACTATCGCCCTATAAGCCTGACTAGCTTGGTCTGCAAAGCTATGGAGCGCATCATCATGGATCTCATTAACAGAGACATTGGAAACCTCCAAACACTGGACCCAACCCAGTTCGGCTTTGTTAAGGGCAGATCATGCCTCCTAAACCTGGTGGACTTCTTTGAGACAGTTACCAAGGTGATAGATGAGGGAAAGCTGGTCCACACAGCCTACCTAGACCTTGCAAAGGCCTTTGACACCATTCCCCACTCAAGTATTATAGACAAGCTCACCATCCTGAACATAAACCCCTATGTCACTAGATGGGTTGCCAACTGGCTCATGGACAGAACCCACATGGTAAGAGTTGCAGGAGCTAGGTCTGACTCTAAACCGGTTACAAATGGTGTTCCCCAGTGCTCAGTCCTAGGACCCCTCCTGTTCGGCATATACTTCTCAGAGGTACAGGCAAGTACAGGAGGACTATGGCTCACCAAGTTCGCAGACAACTGCAAACTAGGGGCTATAATTGACTCTCCGGCTGACACAGATATCCTCCAAAAGGGTCTCACTGAGACAAGATACCTGGTGTCAAAACCATGGTCTCAAGCTAAATGCCAAAAAGTGCATAGTCATCCCCTTTGGAAAAAACAAAGTACCTACAAACTACCACATAGGTGGTAGCCACCTAAATACAGACGATGTAATAAGGGATCTGGGGACCCAAGTAGATAGTAATCTCTCCTTTGATAATCACATTGCCAAAGTGGGTAGAAAATCCTTCTATGTGGCCCACCTAATCATAAAAGGGTTTGCATCCAGATCGAAAGAGGTCAGTGGGCCCCTCTACATATCACTCATCAGACCCATCATAGAGTACAATGCCCCATTTGGGATGTATCTTACAAGACACCTGCAACAACTGGAAAGACCACAGACGTTCCTCATCAAGAGGATCACTGGCCTCAAGCAGATGCCCTATGCAGCTCAACTGAAGAAACTCCAGCTGTACTCAGTTGCATAAAACCTACTCAGAGGTGATCTCTGCCTGACATACAAGGTCATGTCCAATCTAGAATTGATGGACATGCTCCACCTAAAGAAAACCATATCCCCTCAAGCCACATGCTCCAGGGATCTAAACCTCACCACAACAATAAATAGGATGTGCTGGAGGGATAGATTCCTGTCCCAGAGACTTCCCATGCTCTGGAACAAGATTCCAATCTATATTAGGCAGAGCTCCTTGCTAACCCTCTTCAAGAGAAACCTTGACGAGTGGATGGGAAACAGAAAGTTTACCCCAGGGATCACTTCATTGGCTCTGCTGGACAGGGCACAGGGAACTAATCTAAGGGGGCAGCGAAAACCAACACATTCTGGCTAGGCTTATAAATGCCTTCAGGCAGATAGCCTAGTACCTACCTATGAACCTATGTTAGTATGTTGATTAATAGTAATTCTAATTTTTTTTTGTGATCAAAAGAATCTTAGTATTAAAGTGTTTAGTTTATTTATAAACCTTTTTGAGGGTAGAATTTGAATGGATTGTATTATGTACAAGATTTTAGGTAGAATTATCATTTTTATAATGGTTAGTCTTTCTTCAGTCTTAGTCTTTAGGGGTCGCCACAGCGGAACTCCGGTCTGCTTATGATTGGCAGTAGATTTTTACATACTGGCTTGCCGGGCCTAACACACAACCTTCAATGAAGGAACGCCCATTCACGTATGTCGCCACACAGAAGACGCTCTAACTGAGAATCGAACAGGCAACATCTAACTGTGAGGCGACAACGCTACCGCAGCACCACCACCGCAGTTAGGGTTAGTCTTTCTTCAGTAGTAAATATTATTGCATTCTATTTTGAAAATAATTATTGGATATTTTGTAAATATTTGTTATAGTTTAATTGAATTATTACCAAAACAGGAGATGAAAGCGAATTATTGATTTAATGTCTTTGGCAAGGATGATTCCAAGATATGTGATTTGATCTGCATTAGCAATGTGATATGTATTATTTCCTATCATCCTTTTTTAAATTTTTTTATTATTAGGATATATGGGTAGAATTTTTGTTTTATCGTCACTGAATGATAGACCGGACATCATTTGAAATGTTTTAATTGATTCATATAATGACATGAATGAGGAGTCATTTCCCTTTGTGGTGATAAGAACATCATCCACAAACAGCTGGATTTTGGCTATATTGTCTTTATCCATCTCCAAACCCTCTATTTCTTTATTGTTTCTTATTTCATTTGCCCAGGGTTTCATGATCAAAGTAAATAGTAAAGGAGAGAGAGAAAATCCTTGTTTGGTGCCTTTTATAATAGATATTTTATTGGAAATATATGACCCTATTTTGATATATTCATACGTTTCTTCATATAAATGTTTTAGAAGATTAGTAAAATTATGTGAAAAATGTAAGCATTCCAAAAGAGTAAATAGATAGATCCAGTTAATAGAATCAAAGGCCGCATTAATATCAAGACTAATTAATGATAAGTTCCTTTTCTTCCTTTGTGAGAAGTCTATAATAGCTAGGGTTCGTTTTATATTATCAAAAGTACTTCTGTTAGTTATAAATCCTGTCTGGTCTTTGTCTATTAAGTGGGGTAAGAATTTCTTCAATCTTTCTGAGAATATATTCATAAACATCTTATAATTGATATTCAGTAAAGATATCTGTCTGTATGAGGAACAGAATTTTGGGTCTTTATTTGATTTTAAAATAGGGGATATAAATGTATATTTCCAGGATAGGGGTGTAATATTATCATTTTGGGCCAAATTATATAGTTTGTGTAGTAAAGAAATAGCCATTTTGGGCATTATCTTATATATTTCAGGAATAATTCCATCGTTACCTGGAGCTTTGTTTTGTTTAAGCTTACTTATTTGACTTTGTATATCTGATAGAGTAATTTGTTTATCAATAACTTCTATTTGTTGTTTGTTTAGTTTATTATATATATGCTTGTTAATATAATCTCTTATGTTATCCTGTGTTTGAATTTGTTGTGTGGATTTATTAATTTCATGAAAGTGTCATCTAAACTCTTCTAATATATCTTGTATACTATGTACTTCTCTTTTCTTTTTTGCGGAATGTATTTCTTTAATATAATTATATTTATTTAATCTTTTGGTCTTATTCTTAAGGTTTGATAGATGTTTATGATTTACGGAATAAGCAAGAAACCTATATTTTTCTAGTGTTATCTTTGTTTTATGATGTAGGATAGATCTATATTCCTCATTTAGTTTGTATATCTCATCCTTATATTCTTTGAAGACAAGTTGTCGTTATTACTTATGTATAATGAGTCCAGTTTATCCTGTATTATTCTTATATCATTATCCCATATTTTCATCTTATTATGAAACCATTTGTTTATTTGTCCATATATGTCTCAACATAGCCTTGACCACAGATCTTCTTTTTAATACCATTTCAAAGCAAAGCAAGTTGGGAATTCTTTCTGATGTGTTTCATGGGTGTGACCTAGCTTTTATTGCAACTTCTATCTGCATCTTGATGTTTTTATCCCTCCAGGTCTCCCTAGGCAGGACAAGAATAACATAAATATGCTTTTAGGGCATCCCAAATAAATATATCATGTGCGTCTGATGCTGAGTTTATATTAATGAAGTTTTGTGTCTGTTCTGTTATGAATAATTGAAAATCCTTAAGTTGTGTGAGGTATGCTGGAATCCTTTTAATTTGGACACTATGGGTGTTATTAATATTAAGTTCAAATATGATAGTATTATGGTCCGAGATTGGGCAGGATATAATTTTGCTATTGGTCAGGTTATTCATTATATGTGTGGAAAGAAATATTCTATCAATTCTAGAATATTTTTTGTATCTATTAGAACAGAACGTGTATTGTAATGAGTTATGATCCTCAAAATTATATATGTCTTTGAGTAGGTATACGTCTATGAAATTTCTAAGTTGTTTAGCTTGTGCTGTAATTTTTCTTTTTCCTGAAGTGGTTGTATCTTTAAGGTCTAAGATACAGTTGTAGTCACTTGCCATAATGATATGTCCCTCAGATAGTGAAACTATTTGATTCAATATGTGTCTAATACTATTAGTACCAATACCAGGTGACCAATAGTTGTTTATTAATGTATATAGTTTCTTACCCATCTCAATTACAGCCAAGCAAAGTAAACCTTTATTGTCTTGCTATGTTTTGATTATTCTGGGTAATGGTAATGTTTTGTTCCACAATATTGCTACACCTCTTTTTTTTTGTACACTCTGAGCTTACTATATTTGTGTATTTATTTGTATCTAGAAATTTAATAGTACCTTTTGTTAAATGTTTTTTTGTAAGAATACTATATTAGGTTTATGAAAAGCTAGATTTTTAAATAAATTAATTATTTTATACGGATTGTTCAAACCATTTATGTTAAGTGACATACCTTTCAACATAGTCATATTATGTAATTGTACCTGAAAGATATGTTAGTAACATATCAATATCATATGTATAATGTGAAAATTTTTGCAAAAAATGAATTTGTACCTAGTAAAAATATTAAATCTCATGTCTTTAGGAAAAAAATGTATTCCTTGAGCTTTATTCTCTATATTTTCTGTAAATAAGCTACTCTGGATGTCAAAAAACTCTTATTTAAAAAAAATTATTATATACACTTGATAAAAACAAACACCCCAATGCTCCCCGCCTGGAGTTATAACCTCCTAATAAACCCAATGACATCTGTCACTGAGATCAACCCCTAAACTGTAAAAACAGAGTACAAACTCAACTAATAACATACTTTATATACTTTAAGTTAAAAACATTAAGATAACCAAATTCTTATGAAATCATTAATTGTCCTAATATAGTGTTATCTGAAGGTTTATACGTTCATAGATATTATATCTAATAAGAAACCTGTGTAACCTAATAAATTCAAAATATGATTTACATTCCAAAATAAGGCAAATGTCTAACAGATTATTTAAAAGGACTAAGTAATTTAGTCCACTACCTTACTATTAACATAGATAACAGGTTGTTTGTATAAACAACATTTCTGTTAGGTTATCAGACATAATACGTTATCCAGGACACAATGTTATTGTTCAAACCATGGTTTGTTTAAATGTAATTCTATTTTGTATTAACATGTTTGTAACTCTCGTTATATCTCTTCCCTTTATTTAACTTACATACATGAACACAAGAGGGAAGAGAGAGAGAAAAAAAAGCAAAACAAGGCTAACATAGTTAGGCTCCCTTGTAAATTGTTATAGTTAGAGTGACTGTTTAGAAGACGTAAGTGTAATTATAAACAGTATGTCATTTAAATAAACATTGTATCATCCCCAAATGGGATGTAGTCACTATAAACACATGTGTATACAACCGCTTTTACTAGTGGCAGAATAAGATACCTTATTTGCAAAGTTCTTTTTAGTATACCACTTTTGTTATTCATTCTGAAATGATATGCATAACCTTACTTATGACAGTTAAATATAAAGATTGCACAAATTTGTGAAGATATTAACTTTGAGTATGGTAACCATAATCATAGTATGCAGTGATACTTCAAAGAAAGATGAGGGAGAGAAGAAAAATATTTTATATATATATATATATATATATATATATATATATATATATATATATATATATATATATAAATGAATGTTGCCATCAGTATTTAAACTTGTAGGGTCTAAGAATAAAGCACATAGATATTTACATTTTAATACTCACACAGATCTCTCATAACCATCTCTTCTCTCACCTCTTTTCTTTTTACATTTTCTTCCTTTATCTGTTCTGTAATCCTTACTTCAAGTCACAAAAGATGAAGATATTATGTTATTGTAATATGTAATCTTGTCATCGACCATAAATGATCATTTAAGTAAATAACAGTTGATTTAAAACAAAAAAGACTGTTAAACCAAGTTACAGTTAAAATACAGTTCTACACTTCCTGGAAATGTTCATCGCAGGGTGATGACATCATCCAGCTGCTTCACATCTTCGAGGGAGTTCAGAGAGAGAAGAGATGATTCCACAAACTGTAGAAAGTTTTCCAAATGAATAATTAGCTCATGAGAGCACTGCATGGGGTAAGGAGAATATTCAAAGTTGTCTCCCTTATTTTTTCAGCAGGAAACAGCCGAATTTCAGTAAAAAAAAAAAAACGTTTTTATACATGTGAATCAGCGTATATCTGTTTCCCATACTAGAAACTGCAAAACTGTCATCAATAAAAAAGTTTTCAAACAAAGCATGAAAGTAATGTTGTAACTTTTCCTACTGCTCTATTTTGTCATTTAAAAGCACTATGTTTATTTTTAGCTATATATATTCCCTAGAGTTTAGATTAATATATAAATAATAAGCCTTGTAATACAAACAATAACATCTCCCAGCTTCTCAGAGCTAATGTATGCACTGGCTTTTAAACCCACAGATACTACACTACCTTTCCAACATTTACCTATCCTGAATAAATGTATATCATGTACATATTTAATAATTATATTGTGAATTCTTGTTCTACTCTGAGGGTGTAACACAGTTTATGCTCAGTGCTGACCAGTACTGTATGATTAGAAGTGAGATGAAAACTGTTATGTGAATATGTTATTCTCTATGACTTAAATAAAGTGCATTAGAAGAGAGAAGAAGGCTTTGAATATGTTATGCATTGTTATTACTTTGAGTTTAGAGAGACTTATGTATAATATGCTATCTATACAGGAAATTATATGTATATAAAAAAAAATTCCCCCCACCCTCCCTTTTTCTTTACTTTATATTTTCCAATGTATCCCTTCATTTTATCTTACATAGAATATTAAATATTTATAACTGTATATATATTATAGCTGTGTGAAATTAAAGTGTAATATACAGCTAAGTAGTATCCTATACGATGAAGCAGATACTGAGGTAATGCATTTTTATATGGTATGCTTACTTATATAAAATGAATACTTAAAGTGTTAATTATAAATATGTTGATGGTAGATTAAGTATGTTATATTATATCAAATTAAGTTTTGAATGAAACATTATATATATATATATATATATATATATATATATATATATATATATATATGCAACATTTGAAAAGCAGTGTAGATCTTACCTTGTATTTATAACATATCAAAACAGACTTGTTAATAAAAGCATAGTCCACAATAATAGTTTGTTTTATAAATAGTCTGTATTTCTCATTTATTCTTTAGCCTCTTTTGTTTTTCAGTAGATTTCCATGTAGTTTTAGGAGCCATTATTTTAAGAGAAGGGTTAGCCCACTCCATCTCTTCTATTTTTTCCAGTAATTTGTGGTTTTTTAACATATGTCACAGCAGAATCAAGATCCTCAAATAATGAAGGTCCATCAGGAAGAAAAATCTTCAGCCTTGCTGGAAACAAGAGGCAAGTCTTAATCTGTACCTTTTTCAGTTCTTTAATTAGAGGTAAAAAAAACTTTCTTTTGGTAATTACCATTGTTGAATAGTCATTATCGAAGCAAATGATAGAGTCATTGTATTTTAAAGGTGATTTTGACCAGGCTGTTTTTAGAATTAAGTCTTTATCTGAAGATGATAGGAATTTTACTATGGCAGATCTAGGTTGTTTCCTGTTGGTACTGTTTCCTGATGTGAGAGACCGATGTGCTCTCTCTATACCGAATGATAAAGCATCTGGTAAATCTAGAAATTTTGGCAGCCATGAGTTAAGGAAACTTGACATATTGTTTCCTTCTATATTTTCCTGAAGACCAAAAATCCTTATATTATTCCAGCGTGATCTATTCTCTAGATCATCCAGTTTATGTTGTAATAAAGTATTTTGTTTAAGCAAAAATTCTATGTTGTTTTCATTTTCTAGCAATCTTCCATCAAAGTCTGTTAATGATTCCTCAATACTAGTAATTTGAATTTTTTGCTGTTTTAGATCCTCATGAAGCATATCCATCTGCTTGGTTGCTTTTTCTTTAAAGTTGTCTATTTTACAGTCAATTATATCAATCTTAGTTGTGAGGTCTTGAGTAGTTGTTATTAAAGTCTGTAGTTCCTTTTTTATACTGGAGTCCTGGCTGTTTGCCTTAGTATAACTCATGTTGAAAATCTCCCAGAAGTGAAGTATTTGTTCAGATGAAGGTTTTGACTGGAAATTATAACTAATTTCAATTTATAAGTAGATATTCCTGAAGAGAATGTTGAATGCTATCAAATTCTGCAAAAATAAATCCACTTTTTCTTGATATGAAACACATTTCCAGTGAAGATATATTTTCCTTAGTGGAACTTGTGAAATCTGCTGCTACACCATGACCATGCTAGCCATGCCCCTTTGTCCTATGCTTTCTTGAGTGCCTGTGTGGATTCTGTCTTCACAACTTATTCTGTAAGATCATTCCACAGTGGTATAATCACATCTGTGAAGGCATAGTTTAAGAGATCCCAATATTAGCTGATCCCTACAATCCTGTGTGTCCCTCCTCCTCCCACCAACCTTCTTGTTCAGGGTAACACCTTCATATCTCCCTAAAATAATCCTATGAACCCATACCATAACTCCAACTCTTCTGGTCTCTAATGAGAGTATGCCCAAGTCCTCTAGTCTTTGAGTTTATCCTTTCACCTCTGTCTCAAGCTCTCTTCTAGCAGCTTTTCATGTGCAACTGCTTCCAAAAGCTTGACATCCCTCTTTGTGTGGGATCCAAAATTAACTACACACACCAGTCAAGGTATGGCTTGGCCAAAGCCCAGTGGAGTGCAAACATTACTTCTTTATTTCTGGGGTCTATTCAGCTGAGGGTACACACTATTATTCTATTTGCTATTGTAACTGCCTTCCCAGTCTTTTTACAGTGGTCCAGTCTAGGTGTGGCCAGCAGTCTCACAGCCTTTATGTGTCCTTTTGCCATCACTTCCACTCCTCTAGTTGATACTTCACAGTAAGGTTTTTGTGATCTAAGTGCAGTACTTTGAATTTGTTTGCATTAAACATCAATGATACCTTCCTGCTTACTTAGCAGTTCCAAATTCTTTCCTGGACTCTTGACCTCATTCTTCACTGATATACCTATCTTTGTGACACCAGCAAAGATGATAATCCTATTTTCTGCTTATTCAGGTATGTCAGAAACAAAATATACCGAAGAGTGCTGGACCCAGACCCAATCTCTGTGGTACACCAATGGTCTTTTCTTTTATTCCTGACATTGTCTTCCTCACCAGAATTCTACATGTCCTACTATTCTAATCATGCACCAGTCCAGTTCCCCATCCCCTTGTGTAGAACAGAATCAAAGATCTTGGTAAAGTCCAAGTAAACTGTGATCTACTGGTAATACCACACATTAAACAATGGATCAAATTCAGCTGACAGTTCCTTCTGTCTATTAACTTATATTAAGTGTTGTCCTGTCATCTTTTCAACTTTATGTAGGAGGTCCAAGATCGCATGGAGTCATTGAATAGGGAAGTTAGGCTTTCACTTATTGCGTGCCTTTAGCTGAGATGTAGGATCATTGATATGATATCTTAGCACCACCAAAGAGTAAAATATCATTAGGTTAGTGGGTTCCCCTACCTAGTGACAATACATCTGGAAATGAGTTAAAATCTTTGATTGATAGGCAAGACCTGTCTCAACATAGCCTTGACCACAGATCTTCTTTTTAATACCATATCAAAGCAAAGCAAGTTGGGAATTCTTTCTGATGTGTTTCATGGGTGTGACCTGGCTTTTATTGCAACTTCTATCTGCATCTTGATGTTTTTATCCCTCCAGGTCTCCCTAGGCAGGACAAGAATAACATAGTTGGGGATAGGGTGCCCTTTTATTTTTTCTTCAGTCTTGGAACTGACCCAGGTTGGGGATACTATACCTTATTTCTTTGAGTACATCCTTGGAGCAAGAGTGATCTATGTATGCTTCTTGGTGTACCATCCACCAAGTTACCTTGGGGCATTTCTGAAGGAGTTATCTTATTTTCTCCACTGCATAATTCATGCATTCTTTAGGTGTCTGATCCTGAGTTACCTTAATGACTGGATCAGTGAAGAGATCAGCAAACTTATCATAGAGCTTTTTGGTCTTTAAGAGAGGTTTGAATTTACTCTGCTTGCTTCCCATAAATCTTGTCTCTCAATGGACTTGATATTCTAGTTTATCTTTGAAACCAGGGATTTTTTGGGTGGAATCACTCTCCCTGGTAGGCTATTGTGTAGTTCTTTTAAAGCTTGCCCTCCGAAAATCATCAACTCCTAATGCTGTTGGCCATATGTTAGGATACCTGGGTGGTAAACTGGATGACTATTCTTATTTTACTTGACCAGCTCTTAGAGATGGTCAGTAGAGAAGAACCAGATTCACTTGGTTCAGAACCATTGAGTTAGGGGTGCTTTGGATACTACTGCATCATTTTTGTGTGTCTCATAACTGTTAAATGGAAAGAATAATGGTTTGACCATGAGTTATGATCATTGTGCATGCTTGGACAGATGCTGGAGCATAAATGGTGGAGGATGTCTTCTCAAGGATAGGATTATTCTAGGGTAGCATTATGCTGTTTCCTGATAGAACTGGCATGAAAGGAGTTATATTTTGTTTCCAGTCTGATTTCTGCTACATCAAATCATCTGGCTGAACTTATGAGTGGTTGAGATATTGTACAACCCATCCTGTTTTAGTGCTTGGAAGGCATTATCCCCTTTTTTGTGAGACACATAATTATCTGATGATAAGATTACCAAGATATGGTAATCCTTTTTCATGGATTCTTCTAGTTGGAGTTTCAGTGGTTTATTCATTGGTCTTCCAGACTTTTGCTGGCCTGAGATCTACTTATTGTAGAGTTGATTTTTACCCCATGAGGCTGATTATTTTTTGTCGTTAGTCGCTAGGACTGAATGTTTTTTTTAGATTGTGAGGTCTTCATTAAGGACTGGGATATTTCCAACTTCAAATCAAATCATAACAATGATAAAAACAAATAATAAAACATGATTTATTAAATAATTCAGTGAAGTTACAACTTTCATCTCAGCAAGTGCCTCACTCAAGGCACTCCTTAAAATGGAGAAAATCGATATCTGTGCAGTGACTGAGACCTGGTTCAAGGCTCCAGAGAGCATCCCTGCACTACCAGGCTATAACTCATACCACACTTTTTGTCCATGTAACCTGGACCAAAACACCAAATGCTTTCTGAAATTCATAAACTCCAGTGCCCTGGATCAACCTATCCACACCCCCACCAGGGGCAACAATATCCTAGACCTAGTCATTACCAACATGAGTGACTGGTGTTCCACACCTGAAGTCAACTCCTCATTGGTCCAATCTGACCATAAGCTAATCACCCTTGATATCCACATCCCGCCCCCACCCCCCATTAAGGAAACCATGGTAAAAAATTTCTACAAAGCAAACTTCATGCTTCTTAAGACAGAAGTGGTGAACTTTATGACACCCATGCAAATGGACAATACAGTTACAACTGCTGAATCCTACACAAATGCACTCTATAAGCACTTACATGAGTGCATGGGTCATGCTATCCCAAACAGAACCAAGACGCTATCCTCCAAAAAAAGGAAGCCAATCTGGTGGTCCCCTACCATAAACAAACTGTACAACAGAAGGAAGAAACTGTTGCAAAAGAGAGTAAAATCCCATGAGTGGAGGAGCTCCCTGGTCAGCCTCAGTAAGAAGCTGAGATCCCTTATAAGATCCTCCAAAGCTAGCTATGAAAACAAAATCGCCACTACTTCTAAGGACAACCACAAAGCATTCTATAGCTATGTCAAGAATCTCAATGGCAACATCCAGATCTGATCTGACTTACAGCACAACAGCATGAAAATTACAGAACCAACTGATATTGCCAACATCCTGGCAGATAGGTTCAGTGCTAACTTTACCCCGCTCTCACCCCCTAAAGGGCCCATATCTATAGAGGAAGAATGCAGAGTCCCTGTAATCACAACTACACAGGTAAAAGCTGCACTCTCTAAAGCCAAAAACACAGCATCCATGGGACTGGACAACATCCCAGGCTGCGTTTTACATGAACTTCAGAACGAACTGGCTCCCCACTTAAGCACCATGTTCAATAATAGCCTCACATCAGGCTTTGTGCCCACTGAATGGTGCACAGCAACAGTTATCCCACTCCACAAAGGGGGAGCCACCACTGATCCCAGGAACTATTGACCTATTAGCCTGACGAGCCTGGTCTGCAGGGCCATGGAACGTATCATCATGGAACTCATAAACAAAAACATTGGTAACTGCCAATTGCCTGGATCCCACCCAGTTCGGGTTTGTGAAAGGCAGATCATGCCTCCTGAACCTGATCGACTTCTTTGTGGCAGTCACCAAAGCCGTAGATGAGGGTAAGGTGGTTGACACAGCCTATCTTGACCTCGCCAAGGCTTTCAACACCATCCCCCATTCTGGAATTAAAGCTAAACTCACTAAACTAGGTATAAATCCCTACGTCACAAGATGGGTTGCCAACTGGCTCACCAACAGAACCCACACTGTAAAAGTTGCAGACACTAAATCTGACCTCAAAGCAGTGACAAATGGAGTACCACAGGGTTCCGTCCTGGGACCTCTCCTGTTTGGTATCTACTTCTCTGAAGTACAGGCTAACACAGAAGGCCTCTGGCTAATGAAGTTCACAGATGACTGCAAACTGGGAGCCATAGTCAAGTCCCCAAATGATGTGGACATCCTACAGAAGGGCCTCGCTGAGACAGATGCCTGGTGTCAGAGCCATGGCCTCAAGTTCAATGCAAAAAGTGCAATGTCATCTCCTTTGGTAAAAACTCTGTACCCATGAGCTACCACATAGGCAGCAATCTACTTAACATGGAATGTGTGATAAGAGACCTTAGGACCCAGGTGGACAGTAGTCTCTCCTTTGATAGCCACATCGCCACAGTAGTCAGGAAGTCCTTCTATGTGGCACACCTCATCATAAAAGGGTTCTCATCCAGGAAAAAAGAGGTCATTGCTCCCCTCTACTTGACACTCATTAGACCCATTATAGAGTACAACACCCCTTTTGGAATGTACCTCACAAGACATCTGCAGCAGCTGGAAAGGCCACAGAAGTACCTCACAAAGAGGATTACTGGCCTCAAACAAATGCCCTATACTGACCGCCTCAAAAAACTCCAGCTTCACTCCGAAGCATATCGCCTACTCCGAGGTGATCTCTGCCTAACATATAAAGCTATGTCAAACCCAGAGCTGTTGGACATGCTACACCTAAAGAAATCCCAATCCCTCCGAGCTACATGCTCTAGGGAACTAAACTTGTCACCACAATAAATAGGACATGCTGGAGGGATAGATTCCTCTCCCAGAGACTTCCCATACTCTGGAACAGGCTACCTATCTATGTCAAGCAAAGTTCTTCATTAGCACTCTTCAAGAAAAATCTTGATGAGTGGATGGGAAATAGGAAATACACCCCGGGGATCACTTCTGTGTCTCTGCTCAACAGTGGCACAGAAAAATAACTTTCTTGGGTGGCGAAAGCCAGGGAACCTTGTTGGCTAGTCTTATGTAGGCTCTTGGGCCGATAGCCTAGTACCTACCTATGAACCTATGGAATAAACTAAAAAGAAGCTTAAATACCATAATCATAAAGACACATGATTGATCCCGTGATTCAATGATTCAAACTTCTTCTTTTTAAATACACTTTAACATTTTCTTTGTCATTTAGTCCAGGGTGGCTACATACATCTAACCTTAATTACCATCAGTAGTCTTTCCAATCAAGTTTACATTCTGCATTAAATTTGTGATTAAAGCCTTTTACCTGACTCATAACTAAAAAAAAAATCCTAATTTAGGTTTGCATTGACTAGAATGCTTGGACAAGGCAATGGAAAAGTTGCTTTTTTGTGTTACATAGAGGTGCTCATAAATTCTAAAATGAAGTACCTGGGTGGTTGTGCCTGTATAAAATGATGCACATTCAGTGCATCTAACTAACCAGACAACAAAATTATATTTACATGAAAAGCACTAGAGATTTCTAGCTGTTGCACCGATTTCCTTGAAGGAGCCAACACTTGACACTGTCTAGTTATGGCTTACTTTCTAGTCTCCTGTTTATAAGAAAGGTCAATGAGCAAGTAATGTATGCTTTTCTTACCTTTCACGATCACCTAGATCCATGTCAGTTTGTTTTACACTTAGGCACAATAATGAGACAACATTCATTCAAGTGGTTAATGACTTGGTCTTGATGAAGGACCAATGGTTATATTTAATCTTAGTCCTTCTTCATATCTCAACAGCTTTGACCACTGTGAACCACAGAGTCCTTTTTGTTCACATTGTTATTGTGGTTTTATAGGCATTGTATATGAGTGGTTTACCTCCTACCTCTTGATCTATTTCCAGTGGGTAGTATCTGGGGTTATTCCCCCCTCCCAATTCCCCCCAGACTGTGGAGTGCTTCAGGGTTCTATTCTGGCTCCCCATACTTTATGATCTATATACTGAAGGAGGTCATTATGGAAAGAATACTTACTACCAGTTATACACTGATGGTCTGCAGCTTCATCTTTCCTTTTCTCTGGAATCTATGCCTGATCTTATTTCTCTATATTACTTTCTGAGACTGACATTGCATTGGTTAAGGTTTAATAACCTTAAACTCAACGTGGCAAAGGCGGCAGACATGGTAATTCATGCCACTGTTCATTTGCTGTGTTTTCTTTGCTTTCTCCTTTAATAACTTATTGGGGTAACAAACTAGAAGTTGTGTCCTTTGTTCATGATCTGAGTGTGATTCTTGATGACACATGTCTACTCTGATTACATTTGTATACTAATTATTATACTTTATCACTAACTTTCAATGCACAATTATTGCCTTTTATTGATATAATTCATGGTCTGTTTACTTAGTGGTGTAGTCAGACATCTATATTTTGTATTCAGACTGCTGCTGCCCTCACTCCCTACCTATCATTTAAAAATGTACTCACCTCTCAAAATGCTGCCCCTATACATATCAGAAAGAGACATTTTATTTTCAACTGTTGCCACTTTTAGGGTGCATTTCTATCAGTTAAGAATGTTTTGTATGGCTCTATGCAGCAGACACTTGTATAGACCCTTGTAAGTATTCTTTGCTCTTTAAGTCATACAGTTTCTGAGATTCTCACAAAAATGTACTCATATGAGTTTATTAAGTATGTATAGCTACACACTTGTGCTTATGTTTTGTTCTGATTTTGTATTTGACTGCCTTTGTTTATGTTGTACGCTTTCAAGGTCCAAATCATGCCTGAAAGGGTCCTTGGACCAATATATTTACCTAGTTGAATAAGATAAATCTCTTTCTCAGACTCTCCCCATATTGTTTCTTAAAAGGTTTCTTATTACTGTCCATCGTCTGTAAATTCACTAATGCACTAAATCAGGACAAGACATTTGTTTAGACATAGGATGGCAACAAGCTGAGATTACGTAATAAACAATCTAATGCAAGCTAACATGGCCACAGACCTTAAGTACTTGAAATAGAACTACAGACTTTAAATACATGAATCAAAGAGCAGATTAGTCTCACATGATGTTTGCTGGAAAATTCCTTCCAATTATAATTCATGTCCTTAACTGACTGCAGAAATATGCAATCATCATTTTCCTTTACACAAACAATGCTGCATTCATTGTATAACTTGTATCAAGACAAGAACAAAATATTTTAACTGCTTCTCTTAAGCTGGCAATTTTCCATAATATTCATTTGTTTTATAACAAAGCAATACCAGATAAAAATATATGAAGAGGATCACCAAAGGAACACTGCACACTAAAGCCAGAAAATTTATTGAAAAAAGTTAAGCGCTTTCGTCAATATCACAAGACTTCATCAGAACAAGAACAAACAGAAAATGCCATATTTAAATACCCTAACCCTTACAGCCATTGGTTGACAAATCAAACATCATTTCCTGTAAAATAATTAAGCAGTTTAAAAAGACAGTAACACATAATCACAGTAACTGCCCACTACAACACACCAATTGCCACCTACCAACCACATAGACATTAATGTATTGTGTATTGAAGTATGATTTAAAACACAGATCTTGAATAAAATCACATAAAAAAGCTGATTTTAGTTTTAATACAGAACTAATGGATAACTTGTCATTGAGCCCAGGTCGTTGACATGCATTTAATTTAATCTGCCACTTGAGCTCTAAATATTCAAGGAAGTCATCATCAGACCCCCCCTCGTGGACCTCGTGGTCTACTTGTTCAAGTACAAAAGTTTTAAAATAATGTGTTGGATGTACCTTTATATGCTTAAATAAAGCATTGGTTTCTTTGTTTTTTAGTATATCATAGTTGTGTTGATATATTCTTTGTCTGAGGGCTCTGATTGTCTTCCCCACATAGTACCCCTCACATACCATACAGGTTGCAATATATACCACTCCCTTGGTGTAACAGTAACACTTCTTAATAGCAATAATTTTACCATAGTTCCTGACTCTAATGGAATCAGTGTCCAGTATACAAGGGCATTGTCCACACCTCCCACATTTAAAAGTTCCACCAAGGCCTGCCTTTACCTTTTTCGTCTCCACCAGGCCTTTTAAGGAGGTGCCCTTTTTGTAAACCATAAGAGGTTTTTCCCCCAACCCTTGTCAAGGGTCAGTATATGAGATTGGCCAGAACAATGTCTGACCAGGACAATTTTATTAAAGAATGTGATGTCCTAATGGGTATGTTGCAGAAAAGAGGTTACCCCTTTAACTTTGTCAATGACATAGCTAAAGAAGTCAAATCAAAAAGAGCTGGGGGTATTTATTCTACACTCTTGGAGAAGCCTGAATGTTTGAATAGAACCTCTGGTTTGGTAAAAAAACTAACAGTTTTACTAGGGCATGTGTCCTGCCCTTCACCAGGGATTTTGTTAATATTAGAAGCATCATTTGTGATTTTTGGACCATTTTTTGTTTGGATGAGAAGATCAACAAAAGGTTGGGAGAAAAAACTCTTGTTAGTTTTGTCAACCAATGGCTGTAAAGTTAGGGTATTTAAATATGGCATTTTCTGTTTGTTCTTGTTCTGATGAAGTCTTGTGATTTTGACGAAAGCGCTTAACTTTTTTCAATAAATGTTCTGGATTTAGTGCTGCAGTGTTCCTTTGGTGATCCTCTTCATATATTTTTACTTGGTTTTGGTGTTCGTTGTTTTAAAGCAATACCAGAACTATAATTTACCTTGCAACATATAGTTGCTGTATCCATGCCTCCCAGAATACAAACATGTTTCTGGTCCGAAATACAAAAATCCATTTTGTCAGTTGTAATGTCTGAAATAATTATACTAGAGGAAATCCATTCTGACCCTAATATTTTTCATATTTCAATAAATACCCAATAGTTCCTCTTTGCTTCATAATTTTTCAATGAATTACACTTTTATTGATTTAAGAAAGTGAGTATAAGAGATTTGAGTTTAAGCTACTTCAGATAATGATCTGATCATTATATCTTCAGGTGTGCATTGAGAAATAATTCTGTAGGATAGACACAAAATGCAGAAAAAGTGAGCACTAAGTTAGAAACACACTTGCTGTCTTGAATGTTTGAGTGGAAGCACTTACTCCATGCATTTCTATGTATCCATACTTATCATTAACTCCGTAGTACTTATTTTGTACTATTTTACTGATGTCCTGCACATGAGGTATAGCAAGATTAGAATGATAAATACTACAACTAAGAGCTTTTAAAAAAATGCTATTCCCAACTTGGAAATGGATTGGTTATCCATGCTGTAGTGATCTTATCAACTCATGTGGTGTATAGAAAATTCATAACTTTTAAGGTGTATCCAAATGATCTTTAAACTTCATTTCAATTCACTATCTGGAATTATTGTGCAGTATTTTTTGTCATTAATTCTTCCCTTTCTCACTGAAAATAAATAATAAACTGGTGCTAACCTTAGAAATTCATATCTATTTGACTCCATATTACAAGGGTCAATATTTGACCTTTACAATTCCTACTGCATATAACAGAAGTCCTTTTAGATCATTTAAACACATTAATTACCTTTCTTAATGTGTGACTGCAATATATATTTTTTCTGTGTTTGAGAATAACAATAAATTTCCTTTTATAATCTGCAACAGAAATCTTGTGAAAGTTTAAAGGGCCACACACTATATATAATCAGGCAGAAGTAAAAGACAATAAATTTATAATGTAAACTAGTTCAGAAGACAATCTGGTGAAGAAGATTTGGGGCAAAGAGGAAGAAGGCAAGAGGAAATGAGGATATCCATCAAAGAGGTTGATGGATTGTGTGAGATAAGACCTGCAACTGTCAGGCTTCAGTGTCGAAGAAGGCAGGATAACGGCACTGAAAAGAGAGAGAGATATCAACAGCTAAACATGACTCCCTGACCCCATGTAGAAAATGAGAAAAAAGGGGATTGATGATGATGATGATAAACTGTCAGGTTAGAAATTCATGAATCATTTAGCTTACAGCCAAAATCTGAAACTCATTACATTAAGACCAAACTGTCATTGCTGCATTCAGTTTATATACGAACGCATTTGGAATTATAACTGGTTTAAATATGACTGTTTTAAAATGTCACTGCACACAGAACCTGTGAAAAAAAGAAAAGGTTATTACAGTCAAAGCCCTCTTTTTGTGCAGCACATTATTTTCTTTTCTCCTTTGTTGAAGCAAGCGGTCTGAGGGTCAGAGGTCTGGCTTTTACACAACATGTAATGAAATGTCTCTGTGTAGACATTTTCAGAAGTCTTACAAATGTCTCTCTCTCTTTCCCTTTACTTCAGAAGTGTTTCTACAGCAAATAGAATGCAATTCTGTGTTTCTCTCTTGTTGAAGAAATGTATAAGGATTCTTTTCTTTTTAAATTACCCAGCACACATCTTATGGCAGTTAACAGAACTTTGTACACAGTTCAGTTTTTAATTTATATGGGAGCAGAAGCACTGAAAAACATTGCCAGGCAGAATACTGTCTTGTATTTTAAATTATGACTTTTTTTACCCATCTTCCTTGGGCAGCTCAGAACAACAAGGACCATGTGATGAACTCAAACATGCTACTCATGAACTATCCCAATACCATCACTGGATCTTGTTTAAAGATTCCTCATATCTGCATCTATAACCCTGCTATAATTCTTGAGACTGATATTACCTCAGCTGAACTACCAAGACCTTCTGATATTCAAGGGAATTATAAAAAAGCTATCTATAGTCTTTTCAGGTGAACTATTAAAAAGGTATCACTAATCAATTATTTCAGAAAATCATACTTCATAATATCTCTTCTATTTTCTTTCTAATTTTATTAATATTGTTTTGTGCAGTTGCATCACCCTCACAAAACCTATCTTCTTATATATGTAAAAGATAACTTCTGATTGTGAAAAGGTTAGTAGATGGTATATTTATTATCTGCGGTCATGAGGAGGCCAAGTATTAATGACTTTGTTAATTATTTGATACTGCTACCAGTTATTTAATATTTAAAAAGATCTGTTATTTCACTGATATAGGATTTCTGTATATATATGAACCAGTAGGAAGGATGATGGGTCAGTTGAGACTATGATACATAATAAGCAATTGAAGAGGAATACCTGTTTGCTCAATACCTGTATGCATCCTTCATTTATGTTTCATAACATAGCTAGGGGACAGATGCTCAGGGTCTGTAGACGTAACACCAGTAAAATTAATTTCAGTGCTCAGATGTCTATGTTAGTTGACAATGTACAAGAGAGAGGATATGATAGTTATATGTTACAAACTCAGGAAGTTAGAGTCAGATCAGAATGTAACACACAGGGCAAACTTGTCTTTTGAAGCCTCTTTGTTCATGATTGTGAGATTATGATGGATACTAATTGGAACAACTATGGTACTGGCGGAAAGAACAAATTTAGAATCATACTTATATATAATAGGCATGCAAATTTTATTAAGAATTTAATTAATGAGCACTGGCATATATTGACTGGTGCTGAAAATTTAAGGATAATGTTACTTGACAAACCAATATTTGGTTATAAAAAGTCATGGAACATGAAGCAGATGTTGTGCTATAAAGGTCATCAACAGCATTCCATCTACAATAGGCAAAGCACTAGGAAACAAACGTTTTCACATAAAAAATGCACCTTTTGTAAGTATATTATGAAAATGGATAGGCTTGTACATCCTTTAAGTTTTTTTTTTTATTTGAAACAATATGCTGATTGTGATTCTTATAACATTTATTTAGCTAACTGCAATTCTTGCACAGTGTTTTATGTTGGCAGGTCGAAACATAGATTAAAGGATATCATTTATGACCACTTATCTGATATTTGCAGAAAAGTGGACACTAATGTTTTGTATAAACATATTAGTAATACTGATTATACAAACTGTTTTAGCTTTATGGTGTTACAGGCAGTTTTATTATGGAAAAGAGGTGGTGATTTAATATCCAGTATGGGATTTATAAAGTATAAATGGATTACTAGTCTTAGGTTGCATGTCAATCCTGGTTTGAATGAAGTGTTAAACATTAAACCGGTTTTAAAAATATGAGATGACTTTAAATAACTTGAGGTTAAGTTAGAAAGTGTTAGGGCAGTGTTTTGTTAATTATGTTTTTTGTAATTAATCATTTAACCAACAAATTTGTTTTATTTTATCAAGTGACTGATTTTAAGTATTTTAAATTTATTCACACTGCATGTATTTTACATCACCTGATGAAGTGCTTGCAAAAGCTTTGTATAGCTAGTGTTTATTTGTTCATTAAATGGTATAATGACCACAGTCTTTTTATTTCAATCTCTGTGTTACTGTAGCCAGCACTTTAATTGTTTGGACTCTTTAGCGTTGTTGACTCATTTTATTTGCTCAAGCTACCCTTCATTGTTCATTTATACCAAAAATTAGCATGCTTTTCAGTTACAAAACTGGAACACTCACTAATTCAGCTATGGCACTGGCTTCTTTCTCCGCCATTTTGCAAATACATAATGAAACCTATAGTTTCATGGTAACATGTCACTATTATGCTTTGCCTCAACCCTCTGTAAAATGCATTTCAAAGTTATGTGATCATTATGAAAAACATGCTTGAATGCCTACATAATGCTTTGGTTAAATATTATAAAACCATTATATCTGAGAAATAAGCTGAAGAAACAATTTTATTGACATCACTCAGTCTTTAATACACTTAATCCCTCTGAATTCACATTCTTGCTTCCTGTGCCATCTTTTGCCACTGTAAAACATGCTGCTGCTGAGAAATGGAGAAATGTTTTTATTCACAGATTGCTTTTGAAAATGTGGAGTTCATCTGCTTCTTCTTTTCCTCATGTATCAGTTTTCTGAGATATGCCCTCCAGTTATCCTGCCAGAATCAAAGAATCTTACATGTCCAAATACATTTTACCTCTTGTGAAAACCCCCCCCCCCCTCAAAAGATTAGTGGATATATCATCATGAACTTCAATTTTCTTAAGTGACATTCATTCACAGCAGCCCCAAACCAAGCCTGTTTCAAACAAATTTGTACTCAATAGTCATTATCAAAGAAAAGTATTTTCTTTCCTAATATGCAATTTTTACCCAGTTTACAGAGCAGAGGGAGAACTAGATCTTTAATGGCAAAAGACTCAGATCTCACCTAAATATGACATACGTGTTTAACTGCATATACTGGATCAGAAGAGAAAAAATCCTATGTGCTCTTTCCATTTTAACTAGTTAGGATGCAGATTAGTCCAAACTATCAGTTCTTCCTAAAAATTTAATTCCACCCCTTCCTCTTTTTCTGAAATCCCAATCATTCAATTGTCTCAAGACTTGAGCGATCTGCTTATCTTTTAGCAATGCCACCTGAAGTCTCCAGGTCTGAGCACTGATCCTCACATACTTTATTCTGCTGCAATGTCTTCATCCAAATGATTATCACTCACTGAGACAATGTCTGTGACTCTTTTGTTCACTTTCTCTATAAAATTTTCTAGTTTAGTGCCAGCCTTCTATATCATTATCAACAGTTGCTCCTATGACACCTTTGTAGGATCACCAGAGTTGACAACTCCTGAACGTTCATCAGTGGCAGCAGCTTCCTTTTCACGATTCTCCATATGGTCAGCTAATACTCACTAGATCTGCCAATGGTTTAATCATCTTCAACTGGATTTTTCTTCAATCGTCTTCTGGCTTTCATCATTAATGCCAACAGACTTAACTCTCAGATAACTTTTATTTGTTTTTTAAGTAAACTGCCAAGATTTTTAAACTTTAACATCACAATTTCTTAGAAGCCATTGGAAGAACCAATTGCTCTTCACAGCATTACTGTAAGATCTCTGAGGGACCCAGTTTTGTAGACAAAAGAGAGAATGTTGGAGTGTAAAGGATGGAGCAAAGGGTATGGAAGTGATAGCAGATATATGGAAGAGTGCCAAGCAATTATGTAAAATATGCTGTGAAGTACACATAGAGTATCATTTAGTGATGGGAGGAAGGCTGAGTTATTATAAGGTTCTGCAAATGGTACAATGATATACCAAAGGACTAGGTGAGATCTGGACATTGGGAATGTATTGGGAAAAGGAGGAAGGCTAGACTGAGTTATGTCTATCAAAAGATAGGAGAGGGTGGATGTAAGGTCACACGGGAGAAGTTACAGGAGAGCTGGCAGAAGGAAAGCCTGAATGGAGGTGATGAAAGATGCACAAAGCAGATAAAGGAGGTTCCTAAAGAACTGAGAGTTGTAGAGCTAGTTCTCATTCAGCATATGAGGTTGGTGCATAGATGGTATAAGATGCCTAACAGATTAAAGAGGGAATGGTTCCTGCCTCATGATATATTTTGTGGTAACAGAAATTGGGGTAGAAAACTTGAATATCTGGTGGGAGTGTGGCTGTATAAAGAGTTTAAAGGATAGATTTGTTCTGTAATGGAAGCAGGGGGTGGAAAAAGCCATAATTAGAGAGACCAGACAATATGTCTATTTGAGGTAGTATGGGAAGTGAAAAGGTGTTCTCATAAGCTTAGGCTGAGTGATGGCAGTGAGGGTGAAGATTTACACTGCAATGGAATGGAGGAGAGAGGAAAGTGACATGAAGGCAGTTTACACAGGCAGTGCAATTTGGGATGATAATATGCTGGGAAGTTAAAAGGAGGTAGTCACATAACCAGACAGAAAACATATAAAGGAGTTGGTTAAAGAATACGGAGGAGAGTAAAACAGTCTAGGGGTTGAAGGACACCAGAACTGGGAAAAAGTTTCTCTCCGCTGTGTATGGCCAGACAAAGTTGCTGGGTTTTGGGTGGAGTACCAGTATGTTTTTTGTATCTTCAGAATGGTATGTTCCTGATGTGAGACGAAAGGATGATGATTGCATATGTATGCAATAAGATATGAAAGGGTGTATATGGTATTGAAATCACTGCACATCAACAGGTGTTGTGAAGTATACACTTGAAATATGTGTACCTTACAATCCCTGGGCATACATTAGTATCTGTACCATGCACTTCCCCAAGTGCTTTATTGCAATTGGGAATCTATATTTTTTTCCAGTCTGCATTTTACATTTAGTGGTTTATGTATGATAAATATATATTCCATAGTATATTTTAATTTTTATTTATTTATTTATTTATTAAATTTGTTAACCGGGTAATGTTCGACTGGGCCGTTTTCAGCGGAGATCCGGGGAGAATAGTTCCACAACAGTAGCAATACTATCAATGGTGTTATATGCATATAATACAGATACAAATATAGATAACAGAGAATACAAATGCACAGAGAAACATTAATTTGAGTCCAGAGACAACTGCATGAACAGATATGAGCATAGTGCATGTGAATCATGTGTAACTGAGTAGCAGAAAGTTAGAGATACAGCTTATAAGTGAGTAGCAGAAAATGAGATATACTGAACAGAGATGAAAAAATAAATTAAGGATAGAGATGAAGAGTGGAGTGGTAAACCTAGAAGTATAAGGAATCAGAGAAATATTTGGGAAGGAGCAGAAAGGAAAGTTATAGAAGGGAAGTTGGGAAATAATTAGCCTGGAGTATGGCGAGAGCACAGCCAATAACTAGCTAGGTATTCCTTTAGGAGTTGTTTGAACTCATGGTAGTTAGGATTTAAAATAGTTCCCTTGCTTATTTTAACTGATTTTTGTGCACGTTTATGACTTTTTAAGTATAAGGAAATTATTTTATGAAATGTTCAGAGTAGTCATTTTAGGATCCCTTTTGTTAAACTCTTGTGTGCTGTCACACAATTCCATTTGTAAATATTGTTTTGCATTTTTTTTAAATTTTGTTTTGGATCTGAGTTTCACAAGTTCAATGTCACAGTTCAGCTGGTGGTTCATAGGTTGATAGGTTCATAGGTGTGCATTAGGCTAATTGCCCTGGAGCCTTTACAAGCCTATCCCATAGGATTACCCTGGCATTGTGCCAACCAACCTTAGTTCCCAGTGCCTCTGTTGAGTAAAGCCACTGGAGTGATCCTGGGATGAATTTTCTATTTCCCATCCACTCATCAAGATTTCTCGAGGGCTAGTGAGGTGATCTGTTTGACATGTATGGGAAGTCTATTCCATAACATGAGCAGTCTGTAGGTTATGGACCTGTCCCTCCAGCACATTATGTTGATTGTGGTAATGAGGTTGAGGTCTCTGGACCGTGTGGTGTGGAGGGATTGGTATTTTTTTAGATGAAGCATTTCTAACAGAGCTGGGTCAGACATGGCTTTGTAATTCATGCAGAGATCACCTCTAAGCAGGTGATATGAGACAGAGAATAGTTGGAGTTTTTTGGGTTTGTCCATACAGGACAAGTATTTAAGGCCTAGGATCCTCTTTGTGAGGTATTTTTGTGGCTTTTCCAGTTGTTGCAGCTGTCTAGTGAGGTACATGCCAAATGGGGCATTGTACTCGGTTGGCCTAATGAGGGAAGAGTAGAGGTAGACAATTACCTTTTTCTTCCTGGATGGAAAACCCTTAGTAATGAGATGTGCCACATAGAAGGACTTTCTGACTACAGTGGCAATGTGGTGGTCAAAAGAGAGGTTGTGTCAACCTGTGTTCCCAGATCTCTTATAACACCTTCTGTGTTCAGTGGACTACCATCGATGTGGTAATTAATGGGAACCGGGTTTTTCCCAAAGGGGATGACGACACATTTTTTGGCATTGAGCTTAAGGCCATGGTTCTGACACCATTCGTTGGTCTCAGTGAGGCCTTTCTGTGGGATATCAACATCACTTGGGGAGTTAATAATAGCTCCCAACTTGCAATCATCTGCAAACTTTGTCAGCCAGAGTCCCTTTGTGTTGGCCTGGACATCAGAGAAGTAGATATCAAACAGGAGAGGACACAGGACCGAACCCCGTGGGACTCCACTCGTGACTGGTCAGTAGTCTGACTTGGAGTCAGCAACTTTCACACTGTTGGTTCTATCTGTGAGCCAGTTTGCAACCCACATAGTGATATAGGGGTTGATGCCTAGCTTAGTGAGTTTTTCTATGATTCCTGAGTGGGAAATGGTATCAAAGGCCTTGGCCAGATCAAGGTAGGCTATATGAACCATCTTGCCTTCATCCACAGCTCTGGTGACTGACTGAAAGAAGTCGACCAAGTTGAGCAGGCATGATCTACCCTTCACAAAACCACACTGTGTGGGATCCAGAGTTTGGAGATTCCCTATATCCTTATTTATTAGGTCCATGATAATGCGTTCCATAGCTTTGCATATCAGACTCATCAGGCTAATGGGGTGATAGTTCCCAGGGTCTGTAGTCACTCATCTTTTGTGGAGAGAGATGACTGTAGCAGTACACCATTCAGTAGGGACAAAGCCTGAGGTGAGGCTGTGATTGAACAGGGCACACAAGTGAGGTGCCAGTTCACTCTGCAGTTCAGGTAGAACACAGCCAGGGATATTGTCAGGTCCCATAGAAGCTGTATTCTTGGCCTTGGACAGTGCTGTTTTAACCTGTGCAGCAGGTGCTCCATAGATGCTGTGTTGAAAATTTAAACTCTGGAAGGTAGGGCTGAATTCAAAAAAGTTACAATGAAATGTATATGAGGTGTACACTTCAGGGTAGCCCTACTGCAGTGCTTTTGCACAAAGATATGCAACATCACATTGGGATGTCTCTGTGGACATGCTAGATACTACTGAGGCATTCCAGCAGAGAGGCATATGCTGATTAGTTATATGCTCTTCCCTGGAACTGTCTGCAATAAAGCATTTATGTCAATTAAAAAGGCCTCTTCTGTCCACTCATGGTAATGAGCATGACCAAAAGGCTGTGTTTATCCACTGTGATGGAGCAGGGAGCCACAGAGTATAGCAGTAAGACAGAGTTAGGGTGTGTGTGCATGTGAATATGTGCAAAACTGTATATGTGATTGTATGTGTGAGTGTTTGTCTGCATGGGAGGTCAAAGTCAGATGGTTAGAGAGGGGGTAGGTTAGGTGTGTGTGTGTGTGTGTGTGTGTGTGTGTGTGTGTGTGTGTGTGTGTGTGTGTGTGTGTGTGTGTGTGTGTGTGTGTGTGTGTGTGTTTGTGTGTGTGTGTATGTGTTGGGGGGTTGTTCAGTTGGCAGTCATTTTTCCACACCCCTACACTACTGAACAAAGCCTCTAATATTGGGTTGGGTAAATACTAGCCGCCAGGGATCACACTGTCATTTTATGCCTTAATGGCAATACACACAATGGAGATGGGGAAAACACTAGACACCAGGGATAACTTTAACAACTCTTGCCTTAATGGCACTTAAACCTAATAGAGATCATCGGGTAGTCACTAGACACCAGGCAGGGCAGTAGATACCAGGGATAACTTTAACATTTCATGCCTAAATGCCATTTAAACCTAACAGGGATGGGGGAACAGTAGACACTATGAATAACTTTAAATATCAAGCCTTAAGGGCACTTAAATAAAACAGGTATGAGGGAGAATCATTTTTTCACCAGAGAGAGCACAGTCTTCTTGTGCCCTAATGACACTTAAAAACATAAACAAGATTGGTGGACCACCAGAAACCAGGGAATAACTCTGAACATGTAGGATGAACACAGACCACCAGAGATTACACTTTTTTGTCATGTCTCAATAGTACTTACACATAATATAGGCCAGGGGGAACACTAGACACCATAGATATTCTACATTGTGTGCCTTAAAGGAGTTTAATTACAAAAAAAGCAACATGGAGCAGGGAGCCACTAGACATCAGGACAGTATAAATATCAAGCCTTAAAGGTACTAAAAAGGATTCTAACCTACACCTCCCCACTGAGGATATTAGTCCTCTGCACTATGTAGACACTGAGGATGTACTGTAGATGAAAAATAAGACTGGGAAAAAAATGCATTACAAAAGGGAAAGGCTTTGAACCCTACACCTTCGCCACAGAAACATTAGTATTAACCTGCTATTCTAACAAATAAGTTAGTGTTTCAGGTTTTTTTAACATATAATGAGGATATCAGGCATTATTCAGTGCCTGCAACAGTTTGTGAGTTATGAAGGAGAGGGTCAGGGAACATAAAGCATACCTCCCAAACTCATTGTGCAGGAAATCTACACAAACCCAATATTAATGGTGGGACAAATACACACAATCAGGGGTGGATTTTAAATGTTCCTTTTATAAACACAGAAAGGTACCAGACTAACAGTTTTTTTCAGACATCTTTATTAAATTTTCACATATGACAAAGGCAATGTTACATTTATAAAATATCACTTTAGTTGCAAACAGCTTACATCACAGAAACCATTGAAACAACTGTAGTTGTCAACATTATACATCACTTATAAACCATCCAGTTGTTGTCAGTTAAGCATTATATAGTTCATTCAAATCCTGCCTCTTAAACCTCATTCCTGCTCTGCATATATTGTTCCCACAATTCCCATTTTTTCCTATGTAGTTTGCTCCTTCCCTTTTCTAAAGATCCAATTTCAGTTGTTTTATTTCTGTCAATATATTCACTACTTCTAGTAAAGTTGGTCTAGACGCTGATTTCCATTTTCTAGTAATGTTTTTTTTTTTGGCAGCCACCATAATTAGACTCAGCAAAGCTTTACTATGTCTAGGCAATACCAGTTCTGTAGCATAACTCAAAAAAATCATCTCCCCAGTCAGTCCAATCTGCTCACCCAGCATCTCTGACAGAGCGGTCCACAGGGAATCCCAAACATCTGCCAGCTCATCACACTTCCAAAAAACATATTCCCAGCCACCTCTTTCTTGCCTGTCACATCTCCAACACTTGCTATCTAGTTTTTGTACTACCATGTGTTTACTGAAGGATATGCAGCGTGAAACTGTAATGTCTGGCATTAGTGACTGTAATCAACTGTCATTTACAGGAAAGGAAAAAGTGAGACAACAGGGATGTTCTGACAATACAAGTACAGTTGTGGCATATGTGGTGTGTGTGTGTGTGTGTGTGTGTGTGTGTGTGTGTGTGTGTGTGTGTGTGTGTGTGTGTGTGTGTGTGTGTGTGTGTGTGTGTGTGTGTGTGTGTGTGTGTGTGTGGTTGTGTAGGGAAGTGAAGGGGCAGTGCCTGTGCTAACATGATACATCAGTTGTCGGTGGTAACTTTTGTAGAAGAATGCTTATTATCACTTGTGGCAATTCAGAGATATGTAGATTAAATGATAATGAGGTATCGCCTCTTTGTGGCTAATATGTCTCTGAATGTGATGTACTGCATTGATAGAGTTTTTCCTGTAACCTTTAATGAAAGTGCCAGGGTTCTTTCTGAATCCTTGGGTACATTTTAATAACATTGTGGGCATTTGTTGAGAACAATTTTAAAACAATGCTTATTGTTTCATGTATTATTGGCTTTCATTTTATATAACTGCTTGTTGTGCAGTGGTATAGCTTTATAACTATGTGGAATTTTGTATGAAATGTTCAGGTAGTCATTTTAGGGACATTTCTGTCAAACTATTGCATGCTGCTGTTGTGTAATTTTGCATGTCAATGTTGTTTCACAATCATGATTCTAAATTGCATTTTTGATCCAAATTACACAAATTCAGTGTCATTGTTCAGGTGATGGTGCTCCACAAATGGCACGTTAATAATCTGAGTTCATAATATTAAGTTTTGGCTGAGTTATGGGCCTTCGTTGAAAATAATGTTAAAACACATTTTTTATATTGTATTGGTTTTCTAGTGAACCACAAAGTTCAGAGTTTCTTTCCTAAAAGTTTTTTGTTTTTAACCTTGGACAGATCTTCTTTCAAATTCTGAAGATTTTTTTGCCTTTTTTATTAAAGATGTCTTGAAGATGACTGCCAAGTCTTCTTACACTGCAGATGAAAGTTAGTGATGACAGAAATAATGGCTGCCAGTGACATTTCTCTGAGGCCGAATGTGAGGTTTAGGTGGCATGCACTAGTTTTTCATATGCAATGAATACATTAGATGCATAGCTATCTAGAAATCTGACTGACTAGTTTTCCTTGCCTATTTTATGAATGTAAATGCATGTATGTTATTTTCTTAACATTGCCTTCAAAATTATAAAGGGACAAAATAAATAAATGTAAGAAATGTAATTCTGAGCCAAGCTTTATCATAGATGTGAAAGCGTCACATCTTGTATTGTTGTTTGTCATGTGATTAACATTACCTGCCCATTTTCTTGATTGTATAATCAGTCCTGATCATTCAACTATACAAAACAAAATAAAACAGTGGTTAATCTTATATATGTGCAGTGGCATGTTAAATCACTTCACATCCTTGGTGTGCAAAAGCAAAACATTGTTACACATCTCCTCTTACATATCATTTTAAATTCATTTTATTGCTTTGTTACAGAGGCAAAATATTGCAGGTCCTCTGTAGTACTTATTTTTTATGATCTGAGAACAGTATTATTATGTGCCTATCGCATACCCATATTCTGCAGTGAAAATATGTCAGCGACAAACTGAGTTACAAACAGTTTAGGTTTTCCAGCAAGCCTTGATTCAATTATTGAGAAAGTCATTTGAGAGTTCATTGTCTCAATGTATTTCACTGTAGTGAACAGTGAGTTTACGAGCCATGCTATGACCTTGGAAACCATGTGCTATTTACAGTTCGCACACTGACATTTGTGAGCCCAGTTGGACTCCAATAAAAAAGGCTGATTTTCATGGATTAAATGTCAGGTTTGAATCAGTACCAAGTAATTGAAACCTTCTGTATTAGTTCATTCACTTCATTTAAAGGAGCCTAACTGGACAGTTTCTTCTAATCTGTAAATTTGGTTTACAACAGGAAATATTTTTTTGCAAAGAGAAAAATTGCCAGAGGACATCAACATATCGAGTACTGAGGCACCTGTTGAAAAGTTTTTTTTTCAAGCTGATAATTATTCTGATTGAGGGTCAGCTGACCTGGCTATAGTATATGAAATTAGACATGAGAACTGTAAATGTGTATAATAATTTTAGCCTGTAGTACAGATTTGTATTTCTTTTCTAGCCCTGTTATTGCAGTTTAAATTACAGCAGATTTACATCGCTTAAGGATCCATTATTTTAACTTCATCAGATGAACCTTAAGCCACAGCATTGATGTAGTGCAGTTTTGCCTTGTAGACACGATCCTTTTTGTGTTCTATAATATATTTCTTTAAACTCCATCAAACTTAATGCTCTTCATCTTGACGTTTTCCACAGTCCTGGTTCTTACTTTTCATTGCAGCACCTGTGGCTGATATTTAACTAATTTATGTCACTTACGTTTGCTCCTCCTGGAGTTAGGGGGTGGGATTGCGGGTAGACTCTACTCCTTTCTGAAGAAAATAACTTTTCATCCATCAGGAAGAGAATGGGATGGGGAGCAACATCTATGCAAATGGCCCAAACATATGGGATTTCTGATGTGGAGATGATGATGGTGCTAGAGGGGCAAATGTATTCATGGCATTGAGCAGGGACATTAAAAGGGAGGTCTTAACCATTCCAGTTGTTTTAAATGGGCAATACATGCAGTGATTCCAAAATCCATTCACCACAAGACTACACACACAAGCACAGTATTGCACACATGTACACACACACACACACACACACACACACACACACACACACACACACACACAAAAAAAAAAAAAAAACCTCTGCCTTTCTGCTTGAGATGGAGAACTATTGTCAGATGTTCCATCCTTCATCACCTGCCAAACCCACATAGAGACCAGACTAGATTCCACATACAAAATGAGATGTATCTATGTTCAACCTCTGCCCCAAATGCAGTGCTGGTTTTAGCATTTTGCTGGCCCCCACAAGTGAAAAGTTGGGTGGACCGTGGAATCTTCCAAAGTGTCACCCCATCACTTCCACCCTCTCCTAAACTACATTTTAGATCACACTGCAAAGTTTTAGTAGTAGTATGTACAGACATATTATGACAGGCTTGTTTACCACACCAGGTTGGCCCATGCCATAGAGAAACATTCACAGTGACTGGTATTTAGTTGTAATGATGTTGCAGTACAACTACCCTATGTACACAGTCTCCTCACATCTTTCTTTGTTTTCTCACATTTTGATTCACTCTACCAGCTGTAGCATAATCAATGAGGAAATGCTAAATTAATGAAACACAGAAACTCTAATTTAAGGAACGTGCATCTGAAAGCCTTGGGTGCTGTGGCATTTATTTTAAGGTTTCACTTCTCAACTACTTGTGTTTGCTTGTTTGCACATGCAACTGCTTAGACTATATTAACTCAGGTTTGTTTTCCCTGTATGTCATTTCCACTGTTTACTGTCTGTGCTATTTGTGTTGATTAATTCACACTGACTCAGAGAAAGAGTTGAACAAAAATGCACTTTGAAGTGCGGGGTGCTTTGAGTAACCTCAACCTCATGATTAACATTAGTAAAGAGGCTATGGCTGAACTGTAGCTGGTTTATCTGGCACCCTGTGCAATTCTCCACTATGAACCAAAAAACAAATCTCCCAGTTAGAATACACAAGGGACTTGCTTGTTTGCTGCAGTAAACAA
This sequence comes from Protopterus annectens, assembly GCF_019279795.1. NCBI lineage: Eukaryota > Metazoa > Chordata > Ceratodontiformes > Protopteridae > Protopterus > Protopterus annectens. The sequence continues at coordinate 1,057,037,108 of NC_056746.1, read as the reverse complement.
ATGGTTTCACTGTTGCTTTAGGGGTAATATGATTAGCTCATTTTAGTTATAAGCAGTAAGCTCTTATGCTGACATTGCTGTTCAGTTTGTTTTGCTGTATCGTATGGACCTTATCATGGAAGTAGAATACATGTTATGAATAGGATCAGTTCAGATAGGGCTGGTTGTAGAACACTGGGTGTCTCCAGCAGGATTTACAGCCAAGAATCATCAGAAAGATTAATAGAAATAACAGGCCCACAGCAAAGTTAAAAGATGAAAGTAGTCAGTTCCCATGCAAAATGAAATTATTTGAGACCCATATCTATTGAATCAAGAGTTCCTAGTGGTAATATTAGAATCTGAAGTATCTATCTATCTATATCTATCAATGTTTATTTATCCTTTTTAGGGATGGGATGACCAGAACAGAGTAATAAATAAACTTGGCCTAGACTTTAATGGCAAAAGCAACAATGCAGTCACAGAAGCTAATTTACAGAAGTGTATACTATATACCATGTACACAAATGTCAAAACAATCAAATTAATGGAGCATCTTAAAGAATGAATTAGATACACAGATAGCTGAGGAGGGGCTCAATTCATAGAAAGAGGTAGAAATGGTTCATAGGTAGGTACTAGGCTATTGGCCCTAGGGCCTATATAAGCCTAGCCAAAAAGGTACCTTGGCTTTCGCCACCCAAGAAAATTATTTTCCTGTGCCCCTGTTGAGCAGAGCCCCAGAGGTGATCCCTGGGGTGAATTTCCTATTTCCCATCCAATCATCAAGATTTTTCTTGAAGAGTGCTAATGAGGAGCTTTGTTTGATATAGATAGGTAGTTTGTTCCAGAGTATGGGAAGTCTTTGGGACAGGAATCTATCCCTCCAGCATGTTCTGTTTATTGTGGTGACAAGGTTTAGGTCCCTAAAGCATGTAGCTCAGAGGAATTGGGATTTCTTTAAGTGGAGCATGTCCAACAGCTCTGGGTTTTACATAGCTTTGTATGTTAGGCAGAGATCACCTCTGAGTAGGCGATATGCGATGGAGTAAAGCTGGAGCTTTTTGAGACGGTCTGTGTAGGGCATCTGTTTGAGGCCGGTAATCCTCTTTGTGAGGTATTTCTGCAGCCTTTCCAGTTGTTGTAGATGTCTTGTGAGGTACATACCAAAAGGGGCGTTGTACTTTATAATGGGTCTAATGAGTGATGAGTAGAGGGCAACAATGACCTCTTTTTTCCTGGATGAGAAACCTTTTGTGATGAGTTGTATCATGTAGAAGGATTTCCTGACTACTGTGGTGATGCAATTATCAAAGGAGAGACTACTGTCCACCTGTGTCCCAAGGTCTCTTATCACACTTTCAGTGTTAAGTAGACTACCACCTATGTGGTAGCTCATGGGTACAGAGTTTTTACCAAAGGGGATGACAATGCACTTTTTGCAACTGAGCTTGAGGCCATGGCTTTGACACCAGGTATCTGTCTCAGTGAGGCCCTTTTGTAGGATGTCCACATCATTAGGAGTTTCAATTTTACAAGACAAAAACAATACTACTGTAATTTACAGACAGTAAATCAAAATAACCCTCAGAAGTTTTGGGCAGGTTTAAATAATCTACTACATCCCGGACAAACTTCAACCCCAATCCCTGCTGCTACTATTGAGTTTGATGTTTCTGACAGTTTTAACTGATTCTTTACTGAGACAATTCAAGCCCTAGCTAGCCAACTTCCTCCTAGCTCCCCTGGTCCAGAAAGTAGCACCCCTAGAAACCTACTCACATTCAGCTTCCAACCAGTCGCCACTTCACTTATCCGTACCTTGATCAAAAAATTAAAACCCACTACACTTTCTGCTGATCAACTCCCTGCCGAGTACCTACAAAAATCAGCTGATGCTATTGCTTACCCCGTCTTAATACTAATCAGTCGAACCATAGTAGAAGCTAAAATTCCCACCATCTGGAAAATATCCTATGTAATCCCACTTCACAAAGGAGGCAGCTCTACTGAATTCTCCAGTTATAGGCCAATAGCTATACTCTCTCCACTTGCAAAGATTATGGAAAAATGTATTCAAAGACAACTCATGCACCACCTAATCCAGAATCACCTTATGGCAGACACTCAGCATGGCTTCCGTCCTCATCACAGCACTATTTCAGCCCTCCTAGCCTTTACCAGCACCATAAACCATAATCGCTACAATAATTATATATCCTCAGCCTTCTTCTTGGATCTTTCCAAGGCATTCGATATGGTTGATCACCAACTTTTAATCCACACCCTGCAAACATTCTGTCTAGATACTAGAGCCCTTCAATGGTTTCAATCCTACCTGAATGGTCGACAGCAGGCTGTCCTCTGGCAGAACAAACTCTCTAACCTTCTACCTAACACCCTTGGAGTACCACAAGGCTCTATACTAGGGCTCTTGCTGTTCTCCACCTTCATTAACAACCTTTATGCTGTCATCCCAAAAGTCAGCTGTATCCAATATGCTGATGACTCTACTCTGATTTGCTCAGCCACATCTCCAGTAGAGTTATGGTCAGCTACCCAGACCACCTTTAATACAATAGAAAACTGGCTTTCTGAACATCATCTGATCCTAAATCCCAAAAAAACTAAAATGCTGTTATTTTCACCAACACATAGGTCTACCACTTTCACCTTTACCATAAATTCAAATGATGGCACAATAATCTCCACTGACCCCTCTACAAAACTATTAGGTGTCATCATAGACAATAATCTAAAATTCAACCTACATGTTAACCAAATTATCAAAACCATCAATAAAAAACTAGGGTCACTTTACAGAATAAAAGCCTTCCTAACCCCTCCAGCTAAAATTGCCATAGCTCACTCTCACCTTCTTTCAAACCTTCTTTCAACCCTTCTGTATGCATCTCCTCTACTCTTGAATTTAAACAAGGCTGTCCTTAACAAACTCTCAATTTGCTACAACCACATTGCCAGGTTTGCCACTGGGCTGCCTTTTAGGACAGATCATTGTATCAATCTAAATCAGCTTGGGTGGCTTGAACTACCCAGCCTAATCCAGTATAACCAACTGATTATGGCCTATAAAATCCTCTATAATCCAGACAATACTCCTGCACTTAAAAATATTATCACCCCCTATAACAATCCTAGACTGGTTCGATCCTCTAACAAACTACTAATTCAGACTAGCAAAATTAATAACACAGACGGTGACTCTCCCTTTGCAAACTCTGTAAGTAGATCCTGGAACTCTCTTCCAGCTGATATTACCTTACTTTCCACCTTAGGTCAATTTAAAACTAGACTCAAACAACATTTGTCACTTAACTGGCTGTGTCAGTGTATCAAGCCTGGCTAACTCTCTCTAGAATGTGTAAATATCTGTTAACCAGTTTACTGTGTAATTTAATTTAATCCTGACTTGCTCTCAGGATTAACTCTAACCCATGGAACTTGTTTAACTTGCTTACTTATGTAATCTCTGTAAATAGTCTGTTTGTAATATGTAACGCTGGTATTATGTAATGCTGTATCTGCTTACCCTTGGAGCTTTTCTCCCCGGGCCTCCGCTGAAAATGGACATGCATCCAGTCGGACTATCCCGTTCAACAAATGTAAAATAAAATAAATAAATAAATTATGACTCCTAGTTTGCAGTCATCTGTGAACTTCGTTAGTCAAGGACCTTGTGTGTTAGCCTATACTTCAGAAAAGTAGATACCAAACAGGACCCAGGACTGAACCCTGTGGTACTCCACTTGTTACTGGTCTGAAGTCAGATTTGGAGTCTGCTACTTTCACAGTGTGAGTAATGTCAGCGAGCCAATTGGCAACCCATCTTGTGACATAGGGATTTATACCTAGTTTAGTGAGTTTATCTATAATTCTAGAGTGGGGGATGGTGTCAAAAGCCTTGGCAACATCTAGATAGGCTATGTGATCCACCTTACCCTCGTCTACGGCTTTGGTGACTGCTTCAAAGAAGTCTATCAGGTTTAGGAGACATGATCTGCCTTTTGCAAACCCGAACTGGGTGGGGTCCAGAGTTTGGAGATTACCAATGTCTTTGTTTATAAGTTCCATGATGATACGTTCCATGGCCTTGCAGACCAGGCTCATTAGGCTAATGGGGCGGTAGTTCCCAGGGTCTGTGGTGGCTCCCACTATGTGGATTGGGATAACCGTTGATGTGTGCCATTCAATGGGCACAAAGCTTGAGGTGAGGCTATGATTGAACATGGTGCTTAGGTGGGGTGCCAGTTCATTCTGTAGTTCATGTAGAATGCAGCCTGTGATGTTGTCAGGTCCCATGGATGCTGTGTTCTTGGCTTTGGAGAGTGTGGTTTTTACCTGTGCAGCTGTGATTACAGGAACTTTGCATTCTTTTGGTATAGAGATGGGCCCTTTAGGGGGTGAGAGGGGGTAAAGTTAGCACTGAACCTATCTGCCAGGATGTTGGCAATACCAGTTGGTTCTGTATATTTAGTGCCATTATGCTGTAACTCAGAGCAGATCTGAGTGTTGGCCATTGAGATTCTTGACATAGCTATAGAATGCTTTTTGGTTGTCTTTAGAATCAGTGGCAATTTTGTTTTCATAACTAGCTTTGGAGGACTTTATGAGGGATCCCAGCTTCTTACTGAGGCTGACCAGGGAATTCCTACAATCATTGGATTTTACTCTTTTTTTGCAACAGTTTCTTTCTTCTATTGTAGAGTTTGTTTATGGCAGGGGACCACCAGATTGGCTTCCTTTTTTTGGAGGATAGCATCTTGGTTCTGTTAGGAATAGCACGATCCATGCATGTAAGTGCTTATAAAGTGCATTTGTGTAGGATTCAGCAGTTGTAAGTCTATTGTCCGTCTGCATGGGTGTCATGAAGTTTGCCACTTCTGTCTTAAGAAGTGTGAAGTTGGCTTTGGAGAAATTTTTTATGGTGGTTTCCCTAATGGAGGTGGGGGCGAGATGTGGATGTCTAGGGTGATTAGCTTGTGTTCGGATCTGACCAATGAGGAACTGACCTCTGGTGTGGAACACTGGTCGCCCATGTTGGTAATGATCAGGTCTAGGATATTGCTGCCCCTGGTGGGGGTGTGGATAAGTTGATCAAAGGCATTGGAATTTATGAATTCCAGAAAGTGTTGAACAAAAGAGTTGGTACATGAGTAGTTTTCCCAATTAATGGTGGGGTAGTTGAAATCGCCCATTATGAGGGTGTTGGGTTGTACCCTAATATTTTCCAGTGTATCAAGAAATGAGGAGTGGGAATCCTGGTGCATGGTGGGGGATCTGTAGCAAGTTACAATTTGGATTGCGGTCTTGCCTAGAGTTAGTTGCACTTGGATAATCTCGGATGCATTATACTGAGCAACTAGCCTGGAGGTGAGGCTATCCTTAATGAATATGGACACACCTACACCTTTAGTGTTTCGGTCCAGGTTAGAAAGGTGTGATATAAATTATAGCCTGGTAATGCAGGGGTGCTCTCTGGAGCCTTGAAACAGGTCTCTGTCACTGCACAGATGTCCATGTTCTCCATTTTAAGGAGTGCCTTGAGTGAATGCATTTTGAGGTTTAGACTTCTAGCATTGAGTAGCATTACCCTCAGATTTTGCTTGCTTGTACCTGTTACGGTGGTGAATGAGTCACCCCTGTGATGCAAACTGTGTCCAGAAGGAAGTGGAATTTTAGATAACAAAACATGATTAACTGTAACAGTCGCAGTGGGAGGAGGAGGTTGGCTATTTGGACTGGTCTTTTCTTGCAGTGACAAGGAACATGAATAGGTGCTCATCTGAGAAGCCTGGACAAATCAATAGATGGCAGTTTGAGCATACAGTGTTTGGTTACGTGATTTGTCTGAGATTAACAGAAGTCTTTCTTTCAAGTACCATCCTTGTTATTTTTTTTTCTCCTCCAAATATTTTTATTCAATTTTCACACATGACAAAGGCAATCTTACATTTTTATAAATGAAAAACATACATAATGATACCACTTTAGTTGCAAACAGTTTACATCACAGACAACATTGAAAGAACTGTAGTTGTAAACATTATACATCACTTATAAACCATCCAGTAATTGTCAGTTAAGCATTATATGGCTCATTCAAATCCTGCCTCTTAAACCTCATTCCTGCTATGCATATATCCTTCCCACAATTCCCATTTTTACTATGTAGTTTGCTCCTTCCCTTCTCTAAAGATCCCAATTCCAGTTGTTTTATCTCTCTTACTTTATTTACTACTTCTAGTAAAGTTGTTCTAGACTTTGATTTCCATTTTCTAGTAATTGTTTTTTTGGCAGCCACCATAATTAGACTCAGCAAGGCTTTACCAAGTCTAGGCAATTCCAATTCTGTAGCATAACTCAAAATATTTGTCTCCCCAGTTAGTGCAATCTGCTCACCCAGCATCTCTGACAGAGCGGTCTGCAGGGAATCCCTAAAGTCTGCCAGCTCATTACACTCCTAAAAACTTATGTTCCCAGCTACCTCTTTCTTGCCCGTCACACCTCCAACATTAGCTATCCACCAGGGGTATAAAAATACCTATGTAAACACTTCCATACAAAGATCCTAAATCTTCTAGACTTTGTTGCGTGTTTGGGAGATATACATATCCCCACATTGTCTATTTGTGAATTGCTTATCCAGTCTCTCTTCCAAATCATTTCTAAGCTCCTCTGATTCTTATAATTATCACACAGTATTTTATATGCTTTACTAATTATTCCTTTTTTAATGCCAGCTTCTGTTCTAGATTCTATTAAAAACTCTACCAGTGCTGGTCTTTCATTTAGGAGCCCCTTATTTCTTTCTCTTTGCCTATTCTCTGATATCAATCCTTGATTGGGAAGGCAGTCTCTAACCTGCAGTCCAAATAAATTCTTGTTCTCTTCCCATTCTATTACCTTTCCCTTTCTAGTTATTTTCTCCCAGTAGCTTGGTTCCTTTGCCAGTTTTCTCCAGTAAATTCCAGCCCCCTCTTGTCTATTATCTGTATTCCTAACCACAGTCAACCCTATCAGCAAAATTTCTTTTCTCCATTGTCATGCTAGTTTGGTTCTTAGAATACTCCCTGCTATTTTATGAATATAATACTCTGTATGATTTTTGTTGATCTTCTTAAGAGTCTGCATCCAAAATCCCAATCTCTCTTTATTTCTTCAGCTTCTTCCCTGTGTCAGCATCATTCCTTTCCACTTTGAATTATAGTTTCCTGCTTGTGCTACGTATAAGAGCCTTAACTGTGTTTCTCTAACATACCCCCTCAAATTAAACAATTCTAGTCCATCTTGTTCTGTTGGTAGAATCAGCTTATCCCACTTGATTCTTGCTGTCTTCTCTTCCCAGATAAAATCCTTCAACTCTTTTTTGTTATCCACAACTTCTCCTTCTCCTTCGGTTGATAAAAGTATGCCTGACCTTTGTATAAGACTAAAGGGACTAAGAACATTTTAATGGCTTGTATCTTAGTATTCATATCCATATAACAAAATTTCCAGTTTCTCAATTTTTGTATTATCTTCAGTTTAGTCTTTTCTCGCATATCCTTAGCTGCCACTACGGAGTCATTTCTAGTCCATACTCCTAAATACTTCATTTTATCATATACCCATAAATATGGATATTCTTGGACCAATGTGTGTGACCACATAATTTACTGCTATTGCCTTTGTTTTAGCTTCATTCATTTTGTATCCTGAGAAAATTTGAAACAATCTTAAAATGTTCCACAACACTGCAATGTCCCTTCCTGGTTTTGCCATGTATAAAATAACATAATCTGCAAATAGAGCCAGCTTTTCCTGACTACCATACCAGCTATATCCTCGTATTTCTGAGTCTCTTATTTTCTTTACCAATGGTTCATAATATAATGCAAACAACAAAGTCGAAAGCAGACAACCCTGCCTGGTTCCACTACTCAAGCAGAAATTATTGGAGAGGACTCCACCCACTTTAATTTGCGCCTCCAATCCCTCATATATTCTTCTAATCAACCTTATAAATTTTATCAGGGAAAGCAAATGCTTCCATTGCCCTGCTCATGAATTCCCAGTCTACTCTATCATTTGCTTTTCTCTGCATCAAGACCCACCAATAAAAGAGGTACTTTATTACATTCTTCTTCCCTCTGGATCATCAATGTTCTGTTAATATTGTCAAATGTTTGCTTCCCCTCCACAAAACCACACTGATCAATATCTATCAATTTTGGTATCACTTTTGCCATTCTTTAAGCCATTATAGACATAAACACTTTATGATCATGGTTTAGTATTGAAATGGGCCTGTATGAAGCTGGAACCAATGGATTATAGGTTCATAATTTCATAGGTTGATACTAGGCTATCTGCCCTAGGGCACTTATAAGCTTAGCCAGAGTGTGTTTGGCTTTCGCCACCCTTTTAGATTAGTTGAATGTGCCTCTGTATAGTAGGTCACAGGAGATAGCCATATTAAGGTTAGTTTACTGTACCTCTGTCTAACAAGAACACAGAAGAGATCCCAGGGGTAAACTTACAGTCTCCCATCCACTCGTCAAGATTTCTCTTGAATAGGGTCAGTGAGGGGCTCTGCCTTACATGGATTGGGATTTTGTTCCAGAGTGAGGGGAGCCTCTGGGATATGAATCTGTCCCTCCAGCATGTCCTATTTATTTCTGTGCTGAGGTTCAAGTCCCTGGAGCATGTAGCTCTAAGGGATTTGGATTTCTTGAGGTGGAGCATGTCCATTAATTCTGGGTTGGACATGGCTTTATACGTCAGACACAGATCGCCTCTGAGTAGGCGGTACGCAACTGAGTAGAGCTGGAATTTCTTTAGCCGAAGTGCATAGGGCATCTGTTTGAGTCCCTTGATCCTCTTGGTGAGGTACTTTTGGGGTCTTTCCAGTTGCTGTAGGTGTCGGGTAAGGTACATCCCAAATGGGGCATTGTATTCAGTTATGGGCCTGATAAGTGATGAGTAGAGGGGCACAATGACCTCTCTTGATCTAGATGTGAACCCTTTCGTGATAAGGTGGGCTATATAGAAGGTCTTTCTAACTACTTTGGCAACGTGATTGTCAAAGGAGAGATTACTATCTACTTGGGTCCCCAAGTCCCTAATTACTTCTTCTGTACTTAATGGATTACCACTTATGTGGTAATTTGTGGGCTCTTTGTTTTTCCCAAAGGGGATGACAATGCACTTTTTGGCATTTAGCTTTAGGCCATGGCTCTGGCACCAGTTATCCATCTCTGTGAGACCCTTTTTGAGGATGCTCATGTCAGCCGGAGAGTCGATTATGGCACCTAGTTTGCAGTCGTCTGCAAATTTTGTCAGCCATAGTCCACCCATGTTAGCCTGTACCTCAGAGAAATATATACCGAACAAGAGAGGTCCCAGGACTGAGCCTTGTGGGATGCCACTTGTAACTGGTTTAGAGTCTGACATGGCACCTGCAATTCTAACCATGTGGGTTCTGTCCCTGAGCCAGTTAGCAACCCATCTTGTGACATAGGGGTTGATATTTAAGCTGGTGAGCTTATTTATGATGCGCGAGTGGGGTATTGTGTCGAAGGCTTTTGCGAGGTCCAGGTAGGCTGTGTGGACTACCTTCCCTTCATCTATGGCTTTGGTAACAGTTTCAAAGAAGTTGACCAGGTTCAAGAGGCAAGATCTGCCCTTAACAAAGCCAAATTGGGTAGGATCCAGTGTCTGGAGGTTCCCAATGTCCTTGTTTATGCTTTCCATGATGATACGCTCCATAGCCTTGTAGACCAGGCTGGTCAGGCTTATAGGGCGATAGTTTCCGGGGTCCGTTGTGGCACCACCTTTGTGGAGCAGGACCACTGTTGCTGTACGCCATTCCTTGGGTACATATCCTGTAGTAAGGCTGAGATTGAACAGTGTCTTTAAGTGAGGGTTTAATTCTTCTTGGAGCTCATGTAAGACGCAGCCCGGGACACTGTCTGGTCCCACTGATGCTGTGTTTTTTGCCTTGGAGAGGGCAGCTCTCACCTGTGCATCTGTGATCACAGGGAGGGTACATTCTGTTGGGATAGACATTTGCTCTTTTGGAGGGGAAGGGGGGAGAAGTTTGCACTGAACCTTTCTGCCAGGATGTTGGCAATGTCTGTGGGTTCAGTGTATTTTTTGTCATTCTGAACTAACTCAGAGCATATCGAGATTTAGAGCAGTTCTAAGGGAAAAAGTAAAGAGCAGACTTTGTGGAGCCGGAAATAGTTTAAACCCATTTAAGTGGCGCTGTCTGATGCTGCGCTATGCGCAAAATCGCACAAAGCCGCGCAAAAGCAGGGGACTTGAAAGAGCTAGGAAATAGCCCAAAACGGCCAATAAACAACTAGTTACTGGGCTGAGACCACTCCTCCAGAGACAGATAGGCTGCTCAAAGCTCCCCACTCTCACTGGTGAACAGAGAAGCTTCCTCCTATCCAAGTAAGGATATGGACAACACAGGAACTTGTACAGAAGTCCGGAATACAGCAAAACCTGAATTCAGGACTATTCTAGAACAGTAAAGGCGGGGAAAAAAAGATATATTTTTTTTGTTTTTTTTTTCTTTTTTTAGGAAGTATCAGAGGCAGAAAAACACAGTAAATGCTTTGCACAGGCTAGCGCACTTGAGTGGGCAGCCTTAACAGTTAAATCAAACAACAATAATGACTTTAAAGTGCAAGTAAGCAAAAAATGCAATACCAAGCTTATTTAGGTATTACAGCAGTTACAAACTCGCTTTTTGGCAAGAAAATGCAGTCGCTAATGTAAAGGTAGCAAAGAAATGCTTAATCAGGTAGCAGTCACTCTTTTTCGTCTCTCTGCTGCTAGCACCACTCTGCAGGACCACGAGGAGCTTGGCTGAGTCGGAACAAGTGCAAAAACCGCGCCAAAGCGTGTTTTAAAGCAGGGAACTTGAAAGAGCTAGGAAATAGCCCAAAACAGCCAATACACAACTAGTTACTGGGCTGAGACCACTCCTCCAGGGACAGATAGGCTGCTCAAAGCTCCCCACTCTCACTGGTGAACAGAGAAGCTTCCTCCTATCCAAGTAAGGATATGGGCAACACAGGAACTTGTACTGAAGTCCGGAATACAGCAAAACCTGAATTCAGGACTATTCTAGCACAGTAAAGGCGGGAAAACAAAGATATATTTTTTTTGTTTTTTTTTTCTTTTTTTAGGACAGTATCAGAGGCAGAAAAACACAGTAAATGCTTTGCACAGGCTAGTGCACTTGAGTGGGCAGCCTTAACAGTTAAATCAAACAACAATAATGACTTTAAAGTGCAGGTAAGCAAAAAATGCAATAACAAGCTTATTAAGGTATTACAGCAGCCACAAACTCACTTTACCCTCTTTAGGTATTACCATTGTGAAGATAAGTGAAGGTTGCCAGCCTAGCCAGATAGAATTTTGTAGATAATTCTGTCATTTGTAAATATTAATATAAGCCAAAGGCTTGTTCTCTTAAATGACAAAAAATGGTGTTAAATGTGGAACTGCAAAAATGGAACAACAGTGCACTCTGCTGTAGGAAAGCTGATAAACATTGTGTAATTGTTTGATGTCAAAACTCAGAGCCGATATGTCTAAATGAAAGTATTCTTCCTATTGTTTTGAGGCCAGAGTTAATGACTAGAATTTACATGTATAATTTATTTTATTGCTCTGGCTTCCTGACCAAATGCAAGATCAAAAGGGCTATTAATCTCTGAGTTTCTGTTAGCCTGGAAAAACAGAAAAGTGTTAAGAATGATGTAATGTGAAGCAGCACTGTGTTATCAATTTAAAGAGTATCTGCTTGCTCTGTATGTAAGTAGGATCTTAGACTTTAGTGTTTCTCTTTGAAATAGCTAGGACATAGGAAGATTAGACTAAGCGTTTTTCTGTGTTGATGTCAGAACTATTCTACTGTATTATTTTAAGCATTTTCCTGTGATCTCTGAACTCTTGGCTAGCACTGTGTAGTAAGAAGTATTGTCTTGTGTGTTTATTATGTATTATTAAATATTTTTAAACCTTTCAACTGTGGCTGTTTTGTGTAGAGATAATTTAAGCTCTAGAGTACATTGCATGTATATAGTGATACTGTCCAAGTCATTCCAATAAGCTTTGCTGTTTAGTCACACTTACCATTTAAGTAATAATATTGCACAGTAATAATTGGACACCCTTTGATAAGGGCCTTGTTAGTAGCTGGTATTAGTGGCTGGCGGTGGTGATTACTAGCTTCTAGCCTGGCAGGAAAAGGCATAGCTGGAGAACCTGTGCCAGCCTTCCCCAGGAGTGTCTGTGTGTTTGTATATAACTCATATCTTGAAGTGTGTGTGTGTGTGTGTGTGTGTGTGTGTGTGTGTGTGTGTGTGTGTGTGTGTGTGTGTGTGTGTCAGCTACGTGGGCAGGGACATGAAGCACTGGTTGGACAGAGAGGGTGTTGGTGGTTTTAGCTTGCCCACTAGGCTGAGATCTGGACCTTATAGCTATGCCAGTGGGGAGTCTTATTGGGGATCTGGAGAGAAGAAACTAGCCCCAGACTGACTGTGATCTCTGTGTGCTCTTAAGGGAAATTGTACTTTACCGTGTGTGTTTGTTATTCTCCCCTATGTGGACGCCCCACAGTGGTGTTAGTGGTGGGGATTAAGGCTCCTTGATCTCTGGGACAGTGTATGGCATCACGTATTAATTGTTTGGCAGTGGTGGGATATCCACACCCCATATTAATTGGTTGGCAATTGGCTTGTAGTTGTGTGGATAGTGAATTCCTGTAGCTTGTGTACTGTGATCACTGAAGGAGTTTTTGTACTCTAAATCAGCCACACAGTGAATACTCAGAGTTCAGATCAGAATTGTTTTATTTCTTTTGTTAGCTTAGTTAGTCAGGGAGAGCAGGCAAGCATGTCAGCAGAGGACAAGGAATCAGCTGGCTGAGATGTGCCAGGCTAGGGGACTGGTGCAGGGAAACCTGACTAAGGCAGACATGATTGCAGCTCTGGTCACAGCTGCCTCAGAAAACAGCAACCAGGAGGATGATCAGACTGGCCATGGAGATGTACAACACTCAGGGAATGGACAGCTCAACCCTTGTGTAGAAGACTTAAAAATCCATAGCTGGGCCAGTGCACAGGCATCACAACCATTACCACCACCTTCTTCCAAGATGCTCGTTCTTCTCCTCGTCTTAAAATACTGTTAAACAAAACCTTCCAGATCTTTATCAGTTTTTCCCTCCTAACTTCCTAACTTCCACAGGAATGCCATCTATTCCTGGGGACTTTCCTGTAGATTGGTTGCACGTAGCCATTTTGATCTCATCTCTTGCTATCCTAACTGTTAGTAATTGAGTCTCATCTACCTCTAACTTTGGCATATTTAATTCTTCCATAAACATTTCCATTTGTACCTTTTCTTGATTTCCATATTTCTCTGCTGTATACAAATTTTCATAAAATTTCTGAAATATTTCTAATACTTCTACAGGGTCTCTTGCTATCTTCCTTGTTATAGGCTCCATAAGCTTGGTGACTGCCCTTTCCACTTTCTGTTGCCTGAGTTGTTGTGCTAAAAGTTTTTGTGCTCTAGAATTATCATCAAAAAACAGTTGCTTAACAGCAGTCTTTCTAAACTTGTGCATATTATCAAGGTAGTCCCTTATTTTTCTGTTTAGCATTCTGCAGTTGCTCCTTTTCTTGTTCTGAGAGATCCCCCCTATTTTGCAATACTTTAACATTTGTCAATCCCTCTAAATAATTCTTCTTACTATTTAATCATCTCTCCCTTTCTTTTATTTCCAACCTAATTTTAAACTCCACTTTAATTTTATCTCAGTCCTTAGCTATGATTTCAGAAGAGAATTCAACCTTTTCAAGTAGCTCTTGATTTAATTCCACAACCCATTCCTTAAATTCCTCTTTTCAGCCGATACGTGGGAAAGTGCCAGTGTCTCATTTTTATTTCATTACCGTGTGTATTTATTTTAGTTATTATTGGTGTATGATCTGAAATAGTTATTGAGTGCATTTCAAGACCTTCAATGAAATGTACATGTTCCTGTGAGATGTAAAATCTATCTAGCCTAGCCCAGTTTTTGTATCTCAGTGAGTAATATGTAAATTCACTCCGAACTCCTTGTACTGAATTCACATCTTCCATGCCAAATATTTTCATAAATTTCTTCACAAATCTACCTTCCGTTGTTATTTTTTCCCTTCTAGGCCCCCCAGACACATCTTCACTGTTGCAACTCAAATTCCAGTCTCCACCTATAAGTAATATTCCTTGCTGAAAGCTGATTATTTCTCCCAGAATTTTTTAAGCTCCATTATAGCAGTTTTAGGGGGGATGTAAATGCATGCCAGTGTAATCCTCCTCCCATGCCAGTAGCCCCTTAGTACTATGTATCTTCCATTATTATCATTTTTTATCCTCTTCTATCACTAGAGCTCCTCTTGCAATTAATATAAGTACTCCTTTTTTCCTTTGCCCTAGATATTCTGCTGAATAACCATCCCAAAAACTTTTCTTTACCAAATTCACATTTTCAGTTCTTTCCAGGTGTGTCTCCTCTAACATACTTATTTGCACTCTACATTTTTAGTATAGTTCACTACACTTTCTTTTGCCCTCTGCTAGTATACACTGTGAGATCACACACCAGACTAGGAAAGCTTGTCTAACACTCTAAGCCTGCCAGACCCACCACCACATACACATCAAGCACATTCCTGCAAACTAAGTTAAATAATCAATGAGACCTACAATATTCAGTGTCACATAAATGTACTCTTACCTTACTTACATGGAATGCCAACCACAGCCACTGGATGGAGAAACTATCCAGCTACTCAAGGATTGCAGTATCCATTGAAGAAGCTCCCATCACTGATTATCTGATATGCAAGAGCACATCTATTACAGCTAACAGTAAGGACCCTCCTCAGTGGTCTAGAATTAGGAAGAATCCCAAGCAGTACAAAACCCGCGAGGAGGAAGAAGTTGGAAAAAGGTCAAAAGGCAAAGGCTGAAAAAGTAAAATCCAGTAGTAGAGTACCAAAGGAGGCCTGACATTTGGAGTCACTGTCCAAGAAGTAACGTTTGATTAAGGTGTGAGTCCATGACCAAATGACTATACCGCAAATGTTCACAATGGACTCATTTCTGAAGCAATAGCTGAAAACAGACAGCCCTGATGGAGTAGCTTTTGACAGCATAATTTTCACACAGGTGGCCTGCATCCTGCTGCTGAAAGAAATGCAGTTAATAATCTTTGGGAGATGGCTTTCTCAGCAGCTTCCAACCTTTTTCTTCCTACAGCAAAGGAAGCAAACAGTTCTTCTATCTTCTGGAGCTTATGCAATCATTTCAGACAGAACCCAAGCTGGTGGTAAGGGCCTCTGGTTTCTGCCTCTGCAAGGAAAATGTGGAGAGAAATAGATAGGCTAGTCTAAGGACAATTTTGCTATAATTTCTAGAAGTGAATATGGGTTAGTTCTACAGAACACCAAACCTTTAAGAAAGACCACATATGTCTTCATACAGATAAGACAGGAGATCTGAAATCCACAAAAAAAAAAAAAAGTTTATTTCAAGAGACAAACTTCAGTGCCACTAAACCATCAAGCTTAATAGTGGATAAACAAGCTTATCAATCTCAAAATTTAGGTCCCAATGAAACAAGAACCTTTTCAAAAGGAGATACATATGAAGAACCTTTTAGTTGCAGCTTGACCAGATAATCGTGGGCCAGAGTTTCATTCTCCACAAGACACAGACAATATGTGCATCATGCCTATGGAATAACTAGCACCAAAATCCTTTAGGCGCTTGAAGAAATTCGGGAATACCTACATGCTGACTGACTGAAACAGCACAAGATACCTCTTTGTCCTTATGGCGATCCTCTTCCACTTAGCAGCAAACATTTGCCAGGTGGATAGAGTCTTACTGGTTTTGATAACATTGGAATTAAAGGTTCTAAACCAGAAAATTGAAATGAGGATGGGAAAGAACATGTTCATTGCTACACCAAGCAGAAGCATGGAAGACCACATTTTTGAGAGGAATAGATTATTCTGTGCAGGGCCCCACTCCTGGAATATTCTTGACCAAATAAGGTTGAATTATCTTCCGAAATCATTATGATAAAAGCTAAGACAGAGGCCCCATTCTCTATGTCTTAGACATGCATTATCTCCTTACAAAGGGGTATGATCATGCACAAAGTGTGAGTGCAGGCCACCCAGGCAGTTTTCATGATACATGAAATGATACATCTGTGACCCTTATCAATGGTTTACAAGGGGTGTGTTCCCACACCGCCATCTTGTGGGTGATGCTGAATATGCCCTACAACTCTGGCTCATGACATACATCAGAAATCCACACAATCAAACTGACCAGGGGTACAACCATGCACTATCGCAAACAAGAAATATCACTGAGCATGTGTTTGGTCTGTTAAAAATCACACTTCCACTATCTGGATATATCCAGTGTTGCCCTGCAATATGACCCCATCACGTGTGCGAAAACACTGACTGTATATGATACCTAGGAAGCAGTTACAACATGGTGGCCTCTTGCAGGGACCATTGTTCCCAGTACCACAGGCAGTGGCAACTGAGACAGATGAAGAGTCAAAGGAGGAGCCAACAACAGAGGATGACCATGTCAGATGGGACACTAACGAAGAAGCAGCACATTGCACATAGTTTTGTAACATAGCTATACAAGAGCTAAGCAGATACATAGAGTAAAAATGATGCATACAAAAACACTAGACTATGCTTACCCATGCATAGGCTGACCACTCTGTGCATCAGACATAGGCAACCCGAGCAACAATGTACAAAGGATAGGGAGCAGTTATCATCATTTGTAGAGATGGAGAAGGGAGTACAGGTGTGCATGTCTCTCACAAAGGAGTGTGTGAGTGTGAGTCCTGAGATGTATTGAAACAAAAAAGTGGATTTATGTGTATTGTGAGAAATTGTTTGGGAGGATTGCTAATCTGTCGATGGGCCAGGGTCAGTGTGTATGCCCCTTAACTTTGCCAGCTTATCCCCGCCATCATTACCAGAGGTAACAGATCATCTAACATCAGACAGGGGCAGTCCTACAGTGCTGGTGCTGGGTAAAGAATCACTGGTGAATACACCAAAGCAAAAACTGCACACAATGTAGGCAGTACTCAGCACCACAACTACACATTCAACTGATAGCTTTACAAATACAAAAATATGATTATATTTAATACCCTTGGGCACACCTTATGCAGATGGACATAGAACTTGGATCCCAGATGTACCTGTATACCACAAATCAGACAGCTTTAACCACACTTACACTAATAACTTGTTAAGGAAGCTTTGCACCTATTGATAATATGAAACAGAACTGCATGCCCTGGGAATCTGTGGTTGGAACTCTCCTCTGTGGCCTATTTTGCTCAGTCCCAACATTTAGTACTGAACTGTAGAACTCTGTGGAGGTAGTCCATTTTATCAAACAGGCTAGGAACTCCTCGATCTCTGCAAGAGGTGGCTTGTTTGACAGCCCACTGCCAGCTGGCTTCTACTACTGTGCTATAGCCTTTGATTGATGGGTGGGAGCATGGATCATATCCATGGTCTCATGACAGCCCTCACAACCCACTTTCTTTACATAGTGGCCATATCAGCACACACATGGTGACTGTAGGGATGGTCAGTGGCCTGGGTATCAAAGAGCCATCAACCATGGAAACAAATGGCTTGTAGTACCATTCAACTTTCTGCATCTGTAAATATGTGCTTGCAAATGGATGTTAGTGGGTCTCCAGATCCTGCAATGTTTTTGGACCCATTGTTCAGGTATTGCTCTCATGGCATGAAAAACATAGGAATTAATAGCTTTGTTCTTGCATAGTCCTAAAAACTTGGTACAATGCTCATACCCTACTATACCACATATCATGATCAATATCTGCCTGATGGTTATATATGTCTAACCACAATCTTTAAGGAAATGTCCGGCATAGTATGTGTACTGACCACATATTTTCCACAAATGATAGAAGTGAAAGTAAACATTAGCCTTGATCAAAACAGCAACAATTTAGCTAAGATTGTGTGTCTAATTACATATCTGGCACACCACAGTAACATAGTAATGAACATGACTCGGAATATCAGTCTGGAGTGGTGCCCACCATCAGTCTTAACAGCCATCTACAGCCTGCTACTTGCAGTATACACAATGTATTTCCCAAGACAACTTTGCCCAATACATTTTAAAAATACTATATGGCAAAGAAAGCAAACCCACGAGATAAGTGCTGCATTGCAAACAGGAAGAATATAATAAAATAGACAAACAATAGCAACGAAGCAGCCAAGTATCACCAGGTAATTAAAATTCATAAAATATTTATTAAAATAACAAACAGTAAGTGCTTTCGCTAAAGAGCTTCTTCAGACTGATAACCATTAAAAAAGAAGATCCATCTTATATAGAAAGCTATAACCAATCACAAAAGTGCATCAATTAAGTAAAGGAAGCATTTAAAAATATCAAAATACAGAAAAGACAGCCTGATATTGACTTATTATATAGCAAAGGGTATTAAGACAAATATTCATACGAAACATATATATATATATATATATATATATATATATATATATATATATATATATATAAACAGAAAATATATATGGTAGTAAGACAAATATTCAAGTGTAGACTCCCAAAGTAAAGTGAAATATTTAAGGCTGTCTCTTTTATTTCCCTTAATATTCTGGTTATAATAGAGTATGTTGTTTAAGATAGGTTCATATATGTAATAAATATTTTATGAGTTTTAATTACCTGGTGATACTTGGCTGCTTCATTGCTATTGTTTTATTTATTTAAAAATACCGACAAAGTGACATTCCTCACAGGCATTTGGCCTATGAACAGTCAAAGATAACATCATATAATTAAATTAGTTCTGTAAGAAGTAGCACTTACCTCATATATGCAGTATATTTGACTCAGAATGAAAATGTTTCCTGCAAAACTAGCTTGAAGAATTCAAACCCCCTTCAAAATATTTTTTTTTCTATTGTGTAATCAGGGTTCAGTCTACTAGTTAAGCTTATATGGTGCAGATTCATTTGAATCTGAATTACTCAATCTGCATAATGGGCAGAGCTGAGAAGCACGGAGAAGATTACTACACAATGTTGTGCAGACATCTGAGTACCTGCAGGAAGCCCAGACATGTTTGGGAAGCCAGTTATGTTCGTGTGGAGAGAGTTTTCATCCCATAATTAACCATTTGAACATAGACTTATTGTTGAACATGTATTGTCAGCAACAAACACAGGGATGGAGAACCATCATATTTCACACCATAAAGTGCCATTGGAACCATAATAATACATAGCTTGCCATCCATTGCATAAATGAGGTGCACATGGGTCCCTGTCTTTGCACGAAGGCTAAGAAATGCATGAACAGTTTTGGGCACCAATTCTCTGTTATTTCTCCTGACATCTTTGCAGGTGAGACAACTATGTCTGGGGAGGATGAAAGCAGTGCTCCTTAAAGAGCACAAAAGTGGTATGAGGAGGAGTACAAGATTTTTCTGGAGCTGTTCCATAAGCATTACAGTTAGAGGCTACAGCAGGGAGGCTATATTAGGTTACAATATAAGGAGATTGCTTGGAGTAGTTTGGGCTAGGCTGGAGCCTGTGCCACTGCATTCCATGCAAGGAGAAGCAGTGCTATCACTTCTACAGTGACTGCAGCTGATGGAAGCCTTATCTCCTTAGCTGATGGAATGCTGAAGTCACAACAGAATCACCATCTCCGTACTGTAAGTATACAATCCCTTCAATAACCAAATATTCTGACAATGCATACTGCCATACAAGTTTTCATTTTGCCCTTTTTATATCTCCAGGCCCTGCAGAGACTGAAAGAAACAAACAAATGCAAGAGTAAGTATATTTGCTGTTGTGAAAATGCGTCCATCTGCATAGTAACAGTTGTAGCAATTACAATAATTTTGTGTAACATTTATACACATACCTCTCAACTATCCAGATTTTCACAGAAAATCCAGATTTTTGGCTCATATTTTTGGTCTGTTCCTCAAAAATTGCGTGGTTTTCTGGCAAATAATGATCTCAGGATTGAAGCAGGCTGCCTACTAAGTGATCTAAAAGAAGATCAAGCGGAACCACTTGGCACTCTCTTCAACCGCAGTCTAAGTACTGGCTTTGTCCCAGCAGAGTGGAAAACAGCAACAGTAATTCCCTTGCACAAAGGGGGTCCATCAACTGACCCTGGGAACTATAGACACATAAGCCTAACCAGCCTTATCTGCAAGGCCATGGAGAGAGTCATCATGGACCTTATCAACAAAGACTTAGATGACCTTCAAACTCTCAACCAGACCCAATTTGGGTTCATTAAGGAAAGATCATGCTTATTATATCTGGTGGACTTCTTTGAGAATGTAACCAAAGCCTTGGATGAAGGCAAAACAGTATATACAGCCTATCTTGACTTAGCCAAGGCTTTTGACACAATTCCCCACTCAGCCATCATTAAGAAACTCACCAAGCTGGGGATTAACCCATATGTCACTAGATGGGTAGCCAACTGGCTCACTGACAGAACACATACAGTCAAAGTTGGGGAATCCACCTCTACCAGCAGATCAGTTACCAGTGGTGTACCACAAGGATCTATGCTGACCCCCTACTGTTTGATATCTATTTAATAAAAGTCCAGATGAAAATAGATGACTTGTGGCTTACCAAGTTCACCAGTGACTGCAAACTAGGTGCAATCATTGAGTCCTCCAATGATGTTGACATACTACAAAAAGGACTTACACAGACAAATGATTGGTGTCAAAGCCATGGACTTAAAATAAACACAAAAAATGCATTATCATCCATTTGGCAAAGGGAAGTCCCTGCAAATTACAATATTAATAGTACATCCCTTCGCTCTAACCCTGTGGTGTGAGATTTGGGAACACAGGTTGACAGCAACCGTGACTTTGATCACAATGTGTCCACAGTGGTAAGGAAGGTCTTCTATATTGCACATCGTATAAGTAAGGGCACCACATCCAGAGCTAAGGATGTTATAACTCACCTGTACTCATCCCTCATCAGACCACTAATAGAGTACAATGCTCCCTTCTGTATATACCTCACCAGACACCTGCAGCAGCTGGAGAAACTTCAGAGGTTTTTCACCAAGAAAATTCAGGGCCTTCGACACGTGACCTACATGGACAGACTGAAGGCCCTGTCACTGTACTCTGTACCTTATAGGCTGCTGAGAGGTGACTTATAGGTTCATAGGTTCATAGGAGGTTACTAGGCTAATGGCCCTAGGGCCCTTACAAGCTTAGTCAAGTTCAACCCTTGTTCCTTTAAGGGTCTAGAGATATAGCCTATGTTATAAGCAGATCTAAATCAGCACCAATTGCCCCTATCCAAGAGGGACACAGGTGAAACCCTTAGGGTGAATTTGCGGTTTCCCATCCAATTATCCAAGTTATGTTTAAAAATGTTTGTGCCTGGCCTACACTGGAGTTTCAAACCATACCCTAATGGAAATGCTGCACATCCGCAAGTCAAATTAGATAAGATTCACTCACTCTAGGGGTCTTAACCTAGCCTGCAACATTAACAGGACATGTTGGAGAAACATATATGTCTCCCAGAGATTGCCACTCCTCTGGAATAAACTCCCAATTCACATAAAACAGAGCTCCTCAATGACCCTATTTAAGCGGAACATAGACAACTGGGTGGGAGACCATAAATTTACCCCATGGGTGTCACCTATGGCCCTCTTGGATAAGGGCAGTTGGTGCTGATCATAGACTCGCTCTGCAAATATAGACAATACAACTTAGTCAATAAGGGAACAAGGGTATAACATGGCTAGGCTTATAAAGGCCCTAGGGCCAATAGCCTAGTAACCTGTTATGAACCTATAAATAATGACATATATTTGAGATTTCAGACTTCAAATCCTTCAGAAAATGTATGTTAAAACAACTCCTGTTACTCTTGTAGTTTTCTAAGTTTATAAGAGCAATATTTAAAAGATGTCCCTATTTTTGGCCTTTGTCTCCCCATTTTGTTGGGCTTTGTACAGATTTGTTGCACTGAGAGGTTGAGAGGTATGTTATGCAGCAATACCACATCTGACACTACTGGCATAACTCAAATGTGGTTGTAGTAGTATGACTGTGCATTGTTAGAACTGTACTTATGCATGCCACCCCTTGTATAGGTAGACCAGTGCCTTACTGTGCTAACTATATATGCACTGAGATTATTATGATGGCTATGGGTTCGATCCCCCTCAAACAAAGAAAAATCTGTTATCTTGGCAGAATATATATGTTATCCCAGTAATATCCATGCTTTGTTGACTGGGCATTTCAAAATATACAATAGATGTATTTATCCCTTATTTATCACCTGTGATTTACATATTTATTGTGTGATCAGCATGTTTCCTATGTATATGTACAGTTGTATTATTGTCAAAACAGCATCACTAAATGAGCATGTGAATTTGGCAAAGAAAATATTTCAGGATGGAAATTCAGCTGAATATTGGGGACAAAGGAAAAGGGGGATAATTATACTAATTGTTAGAGGAACTCCAATAGTGACAGAAGAGGGAAAAAAGACAACAGTGGTAGAGTTGTGATAATAAGGGGCTTTTGGAAAGGGAGAAAGATTATGCTGGCTTGTATTTGTATTCCACCCAAAACTGCTATTATGGAGCTTAAGAAAAATTTGTGTGAAATAATTAACTTTCAGCAGGGAATATTACTTACAGGTGGAAAGTGGAACTTGATTTGCAATAGTGAGGCTATATCAGGGGAGCTAGACGGGAAATATAACAAAAGATGGTAAATTTCTGAAGAAATTTATGAAAGTATTTGGTATGGAAGATGTGAATTCAATATTAGGAACTCAGACAGAATTTACATCTTATTATACCATGACCCTCCATTAATATTTCAAAACGTGCACGCTGATTGGCCAGTGTGCACGTTGTAAATCAACTTATACTAATGGAAAAAGATCCGGTCGCCTGGACGTTTTCCATTAGTATAAGTCTCTTTTAAAACACTGTCTCGCTATGTTAAAAGAGTTTAACATAGCGACACAGGTTTAAAAAAAGCAACGGAGATATCCGTTGCTTTTTTTAAAGCTGTCTCGCTATGTTAAACTCCTTTAACATTGCGACACAGTGTGTAAAAAGCAACGGAGATCTTGCTTTCTCCGTTGCTTTTTTTTAAACCTGTCTCGCTATGTTAAATGGGTTTAACATGGCGAAACAGTAAAAAGCAAAGGAGATCTTGCTTTCTCCGCTGCTTTTGGTCACAGCTCTGATGTACTGCGTAGGCATGCGCAGTACATCAGAACTGCTGCGGATACCAGACAGCTGCGGAAGGGCAGCAAAGAGGCATTATACAATGCCATTATTTAAGAAAAGTAATTATTTCTTTTCTTAAATAATGTCATAGTATAATAATAACCACTTCTGGTGGTAATGCGGGATTTACCCACAGTTGTCTTTGTTTGGTCCCTCGGGCTTCACCCTCGGGACCAAACCATGCCAACTGTGGGTAAATCCCGCATTACCCACACCCAGGCGTGGGTTATTGCTATATTACATAAGGTACAATAACTGGCCTAGACTAGATAGAACTTATATTTCACAGGAACACATGCATTTAATTGAAAGCTTCAACACATCCAATAACTATTTCAGATCATGTACCAATAAAAATTGAGGTATAAATGAAGGGTAATGAAGTGAAAATGAGACACTGATGCTTTCCTATCTACCTGTTAAAATGGGAGGAATTTATGGAATGTGTAGTAGAAACTATGTGAGAGTTATTAGGGCAGATAGAAACATCTTCAGAAGTTAGAGCTAGTGATTTTTAATACAACGAAAATGGAGTTTAAAAACAAAGTAAGAATAAAAGAAAAACAGATATAATTAAGATGTAACAGGAATTACTTAGGGGGGGCTGACAAAGGTTACAGAATTGCAGAATAAGGGGAAACTCACAGAACAAGAAGAAGCACAAATGCAGAGTGTTAAGGAGAAAATAAGGGAGTATCTGGATAAAATGCATGAATTTAGAAAGATTGCTGTTAAGCAACTATTTTTTGATAACCACTCGAGAAAGCTGAATGACTAAGGCAACAGAAAGTAGAAAGGGTTGTCGCCAAACTAAGGGACCCTATAACAAGAAAAATAACCAGTGACCCTGTAAGTATTAGAAATATTTCAGAAAGTTTATGAAAAATTGTATAAAGTAGAGAAATGTGGAAATCAAGAAAGAGCATAAATGGAAATATTTATGAAAGACTTAACTATGCCAACGTTGGAGGTAGATGGGGCTCAACAACTAATAGCTAAGATAGGAGAAAATGAGATAAAAACAAGGATGTATAATCAATCTTCAGGAAAGTCTGCAGGAATTGATGGTATTTCTGTGGAAGTATGGAAGTTAGGAGGGAAGAAAGTGATAAAGATCTGAAAGATTTAGTTTAACAGTATTTTAAAAGGAGTGCACAAACATCTTGTAAAAGGACTGTGGTGCCTATCTTACCTAAAGACAGTAAAAACTCATCAGACCTAGCTTCATATAGACCTATATCTATTTTAAACCATGATTATAAAATGTTTATGTCTATATTAGTTAAAAGAATGGCAAAGGTGCTGCGAAAATTGATAGATATGGATCAGTGTCGTTTTGTGGAAGGCAGACAAACATTTAACAACATTAATATAACAATGATTATCTACAGGGAAGCAGAATGTAAAACGATACTGCTGCTGTTGTTAGTGGTCTTGATGCAGAGAAAGCATTTGACCAAGTAAACTGGGATTTTATGGGTAGAATAATGGAAACATTAACATTACCTCATAGATTAGAGGCAAGAATTAAAGTGGGGGGTCACTCTCTGATAAACTGTGTTTGAACAGAGGAACCAGGCACAGGTGTCCTCTTGTTCCTGTTTTGTTTTGCTTTATATTTAGAGCAACTGGCAAAGAAAATAAGGGATTCAGAAATGCAAGGAAATACCTTAGATGGTAAAAAAGAAAAGTTGGCTTTATTTGTAGATATTATTTTGTACCTGATAAATACAGAAAAGGACACTTCAGTGCTATGGAACATTTTGAGACAGTTTCAAGTCTTTTGTGGGTATAACACTAAAGGCAATCAAGCAATGGCTACAGCCATAAATTATGCACCCACACATAAACTGATTCAGCAATACCCACATTTATGGGGACCCACATTTATGAAGTATTTAGTTGTATGGATTAAAAAAAAACACTCTATTATGGCAGCCAAGGACATGTGAGAGCAGACTAAACAAAAGATAATACAAAAACTGAGAAACACTTGTTTATAGATATGTATAGTAATATAAAAGCAGTGAGAATATTTTTAGTCTCTTTAGTTTTATAATCAGGTCAGGCCAATATTGATCAACAGATGAGAAGCTGTGGACAATAATTAACAAATAGCTGAAGGAATTTATCTGGGAGGGGACAAGGTAAAGAGTTAAGTGGGCTAAGTTGATCCTTCCAATAGAGCAAGCTAGTTTAGGATTACCTGATTTTAATGGGATATTTTAGAGCTACACATTTAGGGCTCATATACATAAAATAAGCAGAAGGTTATAAAGAGAGTGTGATTTTGGATGCACATCCTTAAGGAGAATAATAACAGCCAAACAGAATATTATATTCATAAAGTAGAAGAAAGTATTCTAAGAACTAAGCCAACATGAGAATGGAGAAAAGAGATGTTGCCAATAGAGATGACTGCGAGAAGGGGTACATAAAATAGGCAAGAGGGGGGAGTTTACTGGAGAAACCTGGCAAAGGAATCAATGTACTGAGAACAAATAACTAGAGATGGAAAGGCAACAGAGTGGGATGAGGTCAAGAAGATGTTTGAGCTGCAGGCTAGAGACTGCCTCCCTTTCCGGAGAGTGATATCAGAGTGTAGGTACAGAGAAAGAAATTGGGGAGTCTTAAGTAAAAGACCAGTTCTTGTAGAGTTTTTAATTGAGTCTAGAAACTGCTGTTAAAAATGGATAAATAGTATGGTATAATATATTGCATGATAACTATCAATCAGAGGAGGTTAGAAAACATTGGGAAGAAAAATGGAAAAGCAATTTGCAAGAGAACAATGGGAGGACATATGTATGACCAGAACAATAGGAAGACATATATATGGCTGCAAACAAGTATGCAACAAAGTCCAGAAGGTCTGTGATCTTTGCTTGGGAGTATCTGCCGAAGTTTTTTTATATCCCAATCAGACTTCAAAGACTTTTTCCTCAGGTAGATAGCAAATGTTGGAGGTATGGTGGGAAAGAAAGAGGTAACTAAGAACATATATTTTGGAGTGTAATGAGTTAGCAGGATTTTAAAAAAGTCTTTATGGAGTACTCTGTCAAAAATATCGCTTGAGCAAATGACTGTAATTAAGGAAGTGATTGTTTTGTGCTGGGATGCAGGATCTGAACTGCCCAGACATAATAAGGCTTTATCAGGTTTACTTATGCTGGCTGCCAAAAAGGAATTACTAGAAAATGGAGATCAAAGTCTAAACCAACTGTATCTGAGGTACTGAATTTTATAGAAGAGATAAAAGAAATGGAAGAGGGGTCTTTAGAAAAGGGAAGGAGAAAATTACATAGAAATAAATGGAAATGGTGGGTGGGAACAACACATGCAGATTGATGTTCAGGAGGAGGAAGAGGACTGAGGCTTAAGGGAAGGCAGGAATGCAGCAATTTATATAATGTTAGACTGATGATAGTTACAAAGAAAGAAAGAATGTGTGATGTATAACGTATGTAAATGGATTGTTTTCTTTTCATTTCTTGTATGTTTGCCTGTGTTGTAAGTGATCAATTAATAACGGTGTTTTAAAAAAGTAAAATAACATCACTGGCCACTGTTAATTAGCTATTGCATTTAATATGATCGCATGTCAGACTGCATGTGAGGATGGCATTTGGCTTAGCTGCCCCCAATGTAATACTCAGACAAACATGTTGATGACATGTTTATGTAAGTCCTACCGTTAAAATGTTATTTTTCTTCACTGTATATCAGCTTTAGCAAGAATGCAATTTCACTGTTTTTGTATGTCTCTTGCCTCACCCTCTTTGTCTCTGTTCTTTCTCTTTCATACATTTATTTATTTATTTTCTCTCCATTTCTGTTACTACTATATCAGCAGCTCAGCAACCTGCACTGACCACACCAGCATGGCTTTTCATGCCCCCACAGATGGCAGTAGTGCCACTATCACCCCCCACTAGAGACACCTTGCACATCACTATTTACCCTTTCCTGCTTTCTTAATCTATATATCCTACCACTCAACTCTGTTGTTTCACATGCTACTATACATCTGACTATGCCTGACCATGTCTAACTTGTACACAATCCAACTGTATAAAGTAAAAAGAATGCACCTTTTAGACACAAAGTTCACCTATGTATCTTATTCTGTATTTCCTCTTACTTATGTATTGTCTCATCCTAAAATTGTAAAAGATGTGTTCATCCTATACAACTATGTTAATTTTAAGCTTCATAGCTATGTAACTATGTTAATGTTAAGCTTTGTACTATCTATGTAAATTTGAATGCTTCTGTATATTCCTTATATTTGGTTTTAATTTGATCTGTCAAGCTTTTCTTCCCAGGCACCTGCTGAAAATGGGCATGCATCCAGTCAGACTTTCCCGGTCAACAAATGTAAAATAAAATAAATAAATCTGGGTTCCAGCATGCCATAGTTGTCTCCATACTTCCTGCCTTACCTACATCATCTACTTCAGGTAGCTCTGCAGTGCAAGTGGAGATGACATTTTTGTCACCTATCAGGAGATTGCAGAGTTTGTGGGGAAGATAGACAGGAGGTTGGGTGCCCACATTGACTGTATGGAGACCATGGTCTAGCGACTTGTTGAGTTGCATCCCTGCCCAACACTGTCTGCAGCTTCTGAGGATGAAACCTAGTGATGATAGTTTCCAATAATCTAAGCTAGCAGAGACTGCATCTCTAAACACCTAATCCTAAACCCAAACCTGGTGTTCCTCTCCCTTTTGTGTCTGTGACTATATCCTCTCCTCACCATTGACTTCTCTCTGTTTCTCTGATGAGTCCTTCACCAGTGAAGGACTCAGTGTAGAAAGTCCAACACAGGTCACATCGCAGCATGATAGAATGACAAGTCGCTAAAGAAAGGAGAAACAAGAGACGCAGGAGACATCTGAAGTAGAAATATGGACGTGGGAAAGAAAAATACATTTAATATGGTGCAATATTTATGCAAAGGAGAAAGCAAAACTAATCATTGCAAAAAGAGCAGCACCAAAGATATCTGAAGAGAAATACAGCAAAAGACATCCAGATATGGAAACATTTTTAATACAAAAAATAAGAAAACAAAGAGGAAAAGTAGAAAAGAGAATTAGTAACGGAAATGTTAAAGAAATAGAAACTGAGGTTATGGATTACCTATAAAGTGAAGGATTCAGTGTAGAAAATTTAAGTCAGATAACAACACAACAGGATAGAGCAATGGACACCCAAACTAAGAAGAAACCAGTGGAACATGTAATCAGTTGACATATGAAGATACTTTGGAGCATCCCATAGGAAAACAGTATAAACATTCAGTTGGAGCTATACAGCAAGGGAAAGAACAGGAAAATGTGGCAACTCTGACACAGTCAATGTTGTGGAGTGATAGGCCAGTGAGTTCCCATATGAAAGAGCAATGGACGACGCAGAACAAAACTGAAGAGAATGTGGCACAGGAAGATACTCTTGGAATTTTCTAGAAAATGCCCTTAGGAAATGGAGAACAAAAAATGTGCCCACAGTTTAGATGAAAATGATCTAAGAGAAGAGTTGCTTGATTTAATAGAGATGGACAGACATATTAAGATCAATGAAAGAAATAGACTGCAGAAGGTCAGTAAAACCCAAAAAGTTAGAAGTTTGATAAAACAAATGAACACAGTAATTAGGACTGTCCACCGAGATTCATGCAGTATAACAGAAGTAAATAGGATGCATTACTGTGCAGCCAACTTAATAACAGATAAAGTCCTACCACAAGAACACAGGGTAGTAAGGGAAAGGATGGAGAGAAATTGAATGCCATCAAGGAAGTATTGAATAGAGAAACTATAAAGCAATTAAGACAAGAAGTATCACTGTTTGAAGAGTATAGAAGAGGGAACAGATGAAGAAAAATACTCAGAAAGATAGACAAGATAAAAGCAATGCGCAGTATTATAACAGATCATAATTTATTGTGCACTATTGCAAATAATAAACTAAAAATATCAGCACAGGCAGAAAAACGTAGAAGATACATAGATAAATATAAAGGAAAAGTACAAAATAAGCAATTTATTGATGACCCAAAAAAGTTTTATAGAGAATTGGGAAACAAGGTAAAAGGAATTGAAAGACCACCAAAGAAAGAAGAAATAGATACATTTTGGAAAAATATCTATGAAGATCCTGTGGAACATAACAAAGATGCTAAATGGATAGAAGAAGTAAAAGAAAGAATAAGAAGTTCAAATGTAGAGGATATGAAATGGGATAAAGTAACGGCCAGCGAGATTGAAACAAAGTTAAAACGTCTGGCTAAAAGTATTAACATCTTTGCATGAAGATTTAACCATAAGTAAGAACTATTTATATGCACAGCCCAAACAGACACCAGCCTGGCTAACAACAGGAAAAACAATACTCCTACTTAAGAGTAAACCTACAAACTACCCTAAAAACTCTAGATCAATATCTTGTCTTCCGACAATGTATAAACTATACACTGGAATTGATGCTGACAGAGTATATAGTAATTTAGAAGAAAACTCAATTATGCCAATAGAACAAAACTGTAATAAAAGAAAGTCATATGGAACAACGGATCAATTTGTTGCTAAATAAAGTCATAGTGGAGAACTGTAAAAAGGGGAAGAATCTAAGTATGGCATGGATAGACTACAAAAAGCATTTGACAGTATCTCACATACATGGATAAAAGAGTGCTTACAAATGTATAAGATACACCCTACACTGATAAACGACATCACATTGACCATGAAACAGTGGCAAACCACTTTGCAGTTAAGCCATAATAAAGGACAAATTATTATTCCAGGGATAAAAATTCAAAGGGGGATATTCCAGGGTGACTCTATGTCACCGCTGCTCTTTTGTCTTGTCCTTAACCCATTAAGGTTTCTGATTAACATATTAGGTTCATAGGTTCATAGGTTCATAGGTTTATACTAGGCTATCTGCCCTAAGGCATTTATAAGCCTAGCCCAAATTATTGTGGCTTACGCCACCCCTTATATGAAAAAATACTGTGCCCATTAGTTTGTTGTGCCTCTGTCCAGCAGTGACCCAGAGATGATTCCCGGGGTAAACCTACGATCTCCCATCCACAGGTCTAGATTTCTCTTGAACAGAGTCAGCGAGGTGCTCTGCCTCACATGGACCGGGATTTTATTCCACAGCATAGGGAGTCTCTGAGTGATAAATCTATCCCTCCAGCACGCCCTATTTATATCCGTGCTAAGGTTTAAGTCGCTTGCTCTAGTGGTTTTGGTGGATTTGGATTTTTGAGGTGGAGCATGTCCATTAATTCCGGGTTGGACATGGCCTTGTATATCAGGCACATGTCACCTCTGAGCAGACGGTATGCGACTGAATAGAGCTGGAGTTTCTTCAATCTGGCAGCATATGACAGATTTTGGAGTCCCTTTATCCTTTTGGTGAGGAACTTTTGGGGTCTCTCCAATTGCTGCAGATGTCGGGTGAGATACATCCCGAATGGGGCATTGTACTCGATCATTGGTCTGATAAGTGAAGAGTACAGGGGAACAATGACCTCACTAGATCTGGATGTGAATCCCTTCATGATCAGGTGGGCAATGTAGAAGGTCTTTCTAACCACTTTAGCAATGTGAGTGTCAAAAGAAAGGCCACTGTCAACCTGGGTCCCCAGGTCCCTGATAACCTCTTCTGTGCTTAGTGGATTGCCACCTATATAGTAGCTTGGGGTTACCTTGTTTTTCCCAAGGGTATGACTATACATTTTTGGCGCTTAACTTCAGGCCATGGCTCTGGCACCAGCTATCTGTTTCCGTGAGTCCCTTCTGAAGGATATCCGTGTCCGATGCACTTTCCACTATGGCGCCCAGTTTGCAGTCATCTGCAAACTTTGTCAGCCAAAGTCCTCCCATGTTGGCCTGTACTTCTGAGAAGTAGATGCCAAACAATAGGGGCCAAGGACCGAGCCCTGTGGGACACCACTTGTGACCAGCTTGGAGTCTGACACAGCGCCAGCAACTCTAACCCTGTGGGTTCTGTCCTTAAGCCAGTTTGCAACCCATCTTGTGACATATGGGTTTACATTTAAGCTGGTAAGTTTTTCTACAATACCCGAGTGGGGTATTGTGTCGAAAGCCTTTGCAAGGTCAAGGTAGGCTGTATGGACTGCCTTTCCCTCATCAATGGCCTTGGTGACTATTTCAAGAAGTCCACCAAGTTCAAAAGGCATGATCTTCCCTTGACAAAGCCAAACTGGGTCGGGTCCAATGTCTGCAAGTCCCTATATCTTTGTTTATGAGCTCCATTATGATCCTCTCCATAGCTTTGCAGACTAGACTTGTTAAGCTTATGGGGCGTAATTACCAGGGTCCGTAGAGGCGCCACCTTTGTGGAGTGGGACCACAGTTGCCACGCCACTCCTTGGGCACGTATCCTGTGGTAAGGCTGAGATTAAACAGCTGCCTTATGTGCGGGTTTAATTCCTCATTTAGCTCGTAGCACACAGCCGGGGACACCATCCGTCCCATCGATGCTGTGTTTTTAGCTTTAGAGAGAGCAGCTTTCACCTGCGCATTTGAGATGTCCGGGAGGCTACACTCGGCTGGGATAGTTATCTCTCCTTTAGGGGAGAGGGGTGAAGTTTGCACTGATCCTGTCTGCCAGTATGTTGGCAATGTCTGTGGGTTCAGTGATTTTTGTATCATTTTGGACTAATTCTGAGCATATCTGTGAGTTTCCACCCAGGTTCCTAACATAGCTGAAAAAGGCCTTATGATTGTCCTTTGAATCCATGGCAATTTTTCTCTCAAAATTGGCCTTAGTTGATTTTATGAGTGCTCGTATTTTTTACTAATAATGATCAGGGGTGACTTCCTTTATGGATTTTGTTCTATCATGTAATAGCTTTCTCCTCTTATTGTAAAGTTTGTTAATGGCTGGGGTCCACCAGACTGGATGTTTGCCCTTTGTGGAAAGAGTCTTGGTTTTATTTGGGATTGCCTGATCCATGCAGTCCTGGAGGTGTTCATAGAAGGCATTTGTAAGGGCTTCCGCAGCTTGGGTTGTGGTTTCCTCTGACTCAGGGGCCTTGAAGGATACCACACCAGTCTTGAGTAGTGTGAAGTTTGCTTTAGAGAAGTTCTTCACTATGGTCTTTTTGTTTGGGGTGGGGCGGATGTGGATTTCCAGTGAGATTAGTTTATGATCAGATCTCACCAATGAGGGATATACTTCCGTGTGGAGCATTTTGTCCCCATGTTTGTGACAATGAGATCTAGTATATTTTCTCCTCTCATGGGAACAGTGACTAGCTGTTCCATGGCATTTGAATTTATGAACTCCAGGAACCGTTGGGCTAGAAAGTTAGGGCTTGAGTAATGTTCCCAGTCTATATTCGGGTAGTTGAAGTCACCCAATATGATGGTGTTTGGAGATACATTTATACCCTCCAGTGTCTTCAGGAAGGCTGTGTGGGGTTCCTGAGTTTGAGAGGGTGGCCTGTAGCATGCTACAATTTGTAGAGCAGTTTTGCCTATTGTTAGTTGCACCTGGATGGTTTCAAGCTTCATGCGTTGCCACCAACCTGGAGGTGTGAGTATCCTTTATGAATATGGATACACCCTCCTTTGTGGAGTGGTCCGGTTTTGGGGCCGAACGCATGATATGAGGTAAAACCTAATAGTGCCGGGTGCTCTCAGGAGCCTTGAACCAGGTTTCAGTTACAGCACAGACATCGATGTTCTCCATACTGAGAAGGGCCTCGAGTGCGTGCATTTTGAGATTTAGACTTCTGGCATTGAGCAGCATTACCCTCAATTTCTTCCCATTTTTGTTTTCTAGGGTGGTAGGTTTAGAATTTGAGCCTTGCCTAAAAAGGCACTATGGGGTGGCAAGAGCCTTAGCCAATATCCGAATCCCAGGGTGACAGGTGCAAGCCGCCTTAAGCAGCGTGGCTTGTCAAGCATGTCATCCCAGGCAGACAGACACTGGATCCCCTTTGAATGACACCAGACATTAAGCCAATTGTTAAAGCTGATCATCTTGTCTCTATATTGTGGCATCATTCTTGGTGAAGGAAGGATACTGCTCAGGGTTAGGTCATACCTGCCTGGGCTACATAATCAGAGAGCTCCTCTATGTCTCTTTTCATGCAGTCCAGGGAGGTGCGTCTCAGGTCGCTCACACCAGCATGGACAATGACTGTGTCATATTTGTACTTGCTGTGGAGTGACCCGAAAGTGCTTGTGTTATGTGGCGGATTCTAGCGCCCGATAGGCAGCTTACTGTGACCCTCTCCTTGTTCAGCCTGGTGAGTGGGACGCCAGTGTGTCTGACTATGGAGTCACCTATGACAAGTATGTTTGGTGTTGTATTTGGCCTTAAGGGCTGTGACTGCTTTGCACACTGCTTTTGTGGTTTATGTGTTGCTTGTGGGGTGTCTTGAGGTAGCAGTTGTTTGGGTGTCTGCTTTGGAGGCCTCTGCTGTTTAGGTAAATTTTTACTCAGAGCCTCCAGTATGTCTTTGTGTGTTTATGTGTTTGATTCAGTGGAGTGGTAGCATTATGTGAGGCTGGTTTTGTGGTGTGTGTAGTTGCCTTCTCCTCCTGTCTGGTCTTGCCAGTCCTGAGTTGAGAGAGCTCAGCCTCCAGTTTGGCTAAATAGCTGCATCTCTCGCAAGTATTTGTGTTATGTGGGAGGAGGAGAGGGTTGTCTGTGTACATGAGGCAGTTATAACATTGCCTCAAGATTCCCAGATTCACCAGCTGGACCAGAGAGGAGATTGACAACTGACCTTTGGACATGCTAGAATAATATTGGGAAATCCTTAATTGAAAACAAGGGCCAGTGGGGAGTGAGGGTGTAGTGCTTTTAATTTTAGTGCTGACTTATATAATTGCTTTAGTGAGCAAGTGCCAGGTAACTTGAGTGCAATGTGATACAAGTAACTAAATGCAAAACAACAAACAGTAACTTTCTTTCAAGTGAAACAAGGAAATAAGTACAGTAAGCAATGCAGATATCACTAGTGATCCACAGAAGCGCTGAGAAGTTGCGTATTAGGTGAATTAGCTTCCAGGGAAATAACAAGCAAACAAACAACAAGTATATAAACAAAGCTAGATTCAGTAGGCCTGGATCTAGTCTATGCTAGAGCAAACAAGGTGAACCAATTTCAGTAAGATACAGTTCAAATATTCAGGCACTATAAACCTTTAACCAGAAAATTCCCAGCTCAGAAGGGCAGAGTCCAGCCTCTTCTCCCACAAGAGTGCAGACCACGAACCTTCTTAATGTAAAATAACTGGCCTGAAGCCCAAGTGCCTAAACCAGAACTAATACACTTGGACACTGGGCTCTCAATCAGCAGTTCCCAACTTAGAAGGATGAAAGCTACCTGTCCTGCCACCACAGTGCTTGCCACAAACCTTCCTAATGTAAAACAACTGGTCTGAAGCCCAAGTGCTTAATCCAAAAGACTTGAATGATAGCTACACTTTAATCAAGTTACAACCAAGCAGTAATAAATACCATTGAATACTTTAGAGAATGTCTGGATTAGTGCTCAAGTTACACAAACAAAGCTAGATCCAGCAGGCCCGAATCCAGTCTATGCCACAGCAAACAAGGCACCAACTTCAGTAAGAAACAGTTCAGATATGCATGCACTATAAGCCTTTAACCAGAAATTCCCAGCTCAGAAGGGCAGAGTCCAGCCTCTCCTCCCACAAGAGTGCAGACCACGAACCCTCTTAATGTAAAATAACTGGCTTGAAAGCCCAAGTGCTTAAACCAGAATTAATACACTTTTAGAATAACAGACACTGAGCCCTCAATCAGCAGTTCTCAACCTAGAAGGATGTAAGCTACCTGTTCTGCCACAACAGTGCAGACCACAAACCTCTCAGTGCAAAACAACTAACTGGTCCGAAGCCCAAGTGTTTAAACCAAAAGGCTTAGAATGAGTTACACCAAGCAGTAATAAATACAATTGAGTATTTTAAGATGATGCAAAAGTAAAAAGAAGTAGGTAAAAACACAAGTACAGTAAAAGCAGATGAAATTTTTTTTTTTTTCTGAACAAGTGCTGAGATCAAAGAAACAGATTTGAGTGCTGAAACTAGAAAACTGGCTAGTTACAAGAAAAAACAAGCTAGAAGGCTTCCCTCAAACACAGAAGGGCTTGGGGGCTCAGAAGCCTACAAATAGTCTGTACCACTTAACAAGAAAGGCAGGAAATAAGCTTAATTTTTTTTTCTATTTCCCAGATGCTCTCTTTGTACACAGTAGGAGTGCCTGAAATCAGAATATGATCTCACTGCACTCAGTTGAGTGAGCAAATGAGATGGGCCCAGAGGCAGGCTTTTATTTGGCTTCCAGAAAGCAACAAAGTGTAAAGACTTCTTATCTTCTCTTTGTAGATGATTTAGAACTGCATAGCTCATCAAATGAGGAATTGAAAACACAACTGCAAATAGTCAAAACTTTTCAAATGATATAAGAATATTATTTGGTCTTGACAAATGTGCAAAACAACCATTAAAGCAGGAAAACTGCAGCACCAAGAAACCATCAGTTTGGGGCAAGAATGTGATATAAAGAACTTGAGCAAGAGGGAGTGTATAAATATGTGGGAATTGATGAAAGTTCAACAATAAAACATGAACAAATGCAAATAAAACTTAGTAAGGAATATTTTAGAAGACTTAAATTAATCCTGAAAACAAAGTTGACATCTAGGAACAAAGTTCTAGCTATAAACCAGTTTTGCTCTTCCTGTCCTAACTTAAAATTTTGGAGTGAGTGACTGGCCCCAAAAGATGTTGTATAGATTAGATAGGAAAACAAGAATGCTGCTTCATGCTCATCAAATGATTTATAAAAATCAGTGCATACCAAGATTATATATTCCCCATTTTGAAGAAGGTCTGGGCCTCCTTGAAACTGATTACAAGTATAGATCTGCAATCGTGGGACTGCATACATATCTGCTGACCTCAGAAGACCCAAACATAGTGAAGGTTTTAAAACATGAGGAGAATAAACCTAAGATGACTTCCATGCTTAGTCTAGTAGAATCATATCGGCATCAAGCGGGAATGGAAATCAAACCAGAAGTAGATAAAATCAGGCAGCAAATGAATGTACCAAAAACAAAAGAAAGAATATAAGGTGAAGGATCGGATGAGAAGGCAAGAAATGTGGAAAATGCATAAATATAGTTGAAGTATAGAAAACTCCTGGAACAACCTCATGTTGATCAGGAGTGAACACAGGAATGGTTAAGGAGAGATGAATTCAAACCAAAAGATGAAAGGTTAATATTGGCAGACCAAGATAGTGGACTATGTACACATTGGTTTACAAAGTCCATTGAACATGTGGTAGAAACATATACCAAAAACGCAAGAAATGGTAATGAACGTAAACTGTAAGCAAAATAAAAAACAAACAGAATAGTTCAAAGAGC
This sequence comes from Protopterus annectens, assembly GCF_019279795.1. Classification (NCBI taxonomy): domain Eukaryota; kingdom Metazoa; phylum Chordata; order Ceratodontiformes; family Protopteridae; genus Protopterus; species Protopterus annectens. Next base: position 1,057,000,203 of record NC_056746.1, on the reverse strand, counting down.
AATCCAAAACACTTTAGTCACTATAGCACAGGAAAAAAACTGTTGGTTAAGCATTTTCATCACAAAGTGACATCATCAGAACCAAGAACAGTAAAAAGGAAATCCTTTTATGTATAAAAAAGGTGCCAAACAAGTGCTAAACCATTCTTCAAATTAAAAAGAAAACATCCACAAAACTGCTGATGCAACATTCTGCAATAAAGAAAATACAGTTAAAAAAAGAAATGTGCAAAATAAAATGCTAATAATACAATAAAATAATATTGTGATATAAAATATCACAATAATAAAATATAACATTAATAAAATATAGTTTAATGAATATTAGCCCTTCTTTTAAGCTCACTGGAAATAGATATAGGGCAGGATTCACGAAGGCTTGCACGGAGTCTAAGAGTAGTGTAAGACTCCATGCAGCCTTCGCGATCCAGGAACAGCCCAAAGTCTGTGTAAGAGACAAGCTAAAACGTCTCTTACACGGAGTGGGCGTGGATAAGCTAATCACCTCACTTGCAGCCGAATAGTATGCAAATGAGGATGATTAGCGATCCAGGAAGCCCAGAACAGCCCGTGTAAGAGCTGTTTTAGCTGCAGAAATGTACTCAGTTGACAACTGAGTACGTTTCTGCAAAAACCACAATGGAGCCATGTCAGCTCCAAATAAAGGGCGCATATGTGTCAGGCAGCATGCCAATGGCCAAATATGTGGCCATTGGCAAGGTAACCTGATGCAAAAGTAATAAAAATATATATATTTTTTTCGGCGATCGCCAATGTTTAAACCCAGCGCAGCTCACAAGAAACGGGCTGCGCTTGTATAAAACATAAAAACGAGGTTATATACCCACAAATGTCGCTTTTATGCAATACATGGATTTACAATGCAGGGACCAGCAGACCAAAACAACATGTCCACCGTGTAGTGGCTGCTAAGGGGGGAAGCTGAGTCTAAGAGATGTAACTAAACATTAGTAGGCAATCTGATGCAAATGAGTGTTAGGATACTGACTTCCACTGTCACATAGCAAATGAGCACATTCTGAGTAGTGTAAGAGTTACAGAAGGGGAGGAACAGAGTAGGAGATAGGTGACATCACAGGGGAATGGCAGAAAGAAATGCAGTTCATTGAGGTCAGAGTTACATGACAGATGTCAGACACATATCATGGAAAGAGGAGTGCCACAACATAAGCATGGGAAAGTCAAGAAATGGAAGGTATACACTGTTGCCTACACCAAAGTTTCTTGCTGGGCGTGCATGCGCGACGCAGGCCATGAAGCGAGTAAGACAGTGTGCACGTGTAAGGCAGACTGAGCATGTGGGAGCATGCTGGCAGATGTTTAACACTGTTTTCGCTGGTGTGCACGTGTTTTAACCTGAATAAGCAGATTCTGAACCGTGTAAGCATATGTGCGCTGTAGCCACTGTGAGCGTGTTTCTGCTAGTATGCACGCTTGCCCCCTGAGGAAACAGAAAGGAAAAAGGAAGCAACAGAATTAGTAGGAAGCTAGCAGGGAATGCTGCTGGAGCTAGCAGGTGAAAACAATTAGAAGCAGGCAATTACACAAGCAGAATAGTAGCCCAGCCCAGCACTTAAAACTCTGCAAACAGCAGTGCAAGATGTTTCTCTCAAGAGACACTGCAAGACAGGAGTAAACTATTAGAAGTGAAAACCCAAAAAGCTGAACTCAGAGCAGAAATGTTAGGGCTGCCATAGCTGTCATAATGAGACATAGGCGACTTGCTGAGGGTGGTGACAATGCAGATGGTGCCAGACAACCCACAGTGAGGAGACGGAGAAGAGTGTACAGGCCCAGGGTCACCTACCATGGGTTACATGAGCTGGAGATAGTAGAGCGCTATAGAGTGGACAGAGACCTCCTGCAGCAAATAGTGAGCTGTGCAGGCCACGCCTCACACACAGAACCAACAGAGGGGAACCCATCCCAGTGGAAACCAAGGTATGTGTTGGCCTAAGAATACCAGCAACAGGTACCTTCCAGAGACCAACTGGTGATATGATGGGGATATCATAGGCATCAGCCTCCAGGGTACTGCACCAGTTCCTGGATGCCATGTCAGCACATGTCGGTGATCATGTATATTTCCCCAATGCCCGTGAGGTATTGGCCAGCAATATGCATCTCTTCCAGCAAATAGCCGAATACCCTGAGGTAGTGGGTGCAATAGACTGCACGCACATATGCATCAAAGCACCAGCCGGTGAGCGGGGTAGGGCCTACATTAACTGCAAGGGCTTCCCCTCCATCAACTGCCAGGTCGTGTGATGCCCAGGGCATAATAATGAATGTGTGTGCTGGCTGCCCTGGGAGCTACCATGATTCCCACATCTGGCATTTGACGCAGCTGTACCAGACATTTGCCAATGGGGACATCCCGCATGGACACCTAGTGGGGGATGCAGGTTATGCACTGGAGCCGTGGCTGATGACACCCATCAGAAATGCACACACACCTGAACAGGAATGCCATAATGAGGCACACGCACAAACACGTAATGTAATAGAGTGTGTGTTTGGGCTGCTCAAATAGGTCTTTTCGGAAAAAACTGGGGACCGCAAACCCCAAACAGTCCCCCCCAAAATTTTCCCGGTAAGGCAATGCTCAAGGGCAAAAAAAGCCCGCCCCGAGGCCCGAAAGGCCCGGGGCCCAGTTCCCCCCTTGGGAAAAAGGGAAACAAGGGAATGACTGGAGGAGGAACCCTGGGGGCCCCCGCCCCAGTAAAAAGGGTGCCCAAAATGCTGGCCTTCCAAAAGAAAGGGGGGGGAAAAGGCCCTCCACGGGCCCGTAGGAACCCCTGGGAAAGAAACCTTTTGAATTCACCAGATAAAACACGGGATGCCCAAAATTACCCCCCCCCGCTCACCCCAAAATGACAAGGAGTGTAATAAATTTACCGAAGAGGGAGTTAGCAAAGGGGAAACCAAAGTGTTAAATAAAGAACACCCTGACATATGCCCACCTGAGGATTTCTCACCTACCAAAATCAGGCCCAAAAAAATGGATACTGGCAAAGGCTGGGTTGGGTTTTCAAGGGCCAATTTTCCCCTGGGGTGAAGCTAAACAAACCCACCTCCTAGGATTGGGGATAAGGAATAAGGTTAAAAGGGTTGTTCCACAGCAGCCCCGATAGTTTGATAAAACAAATGAACACAGTAATTAGGACTGTCCACCGAGATTCATGCAGTATAACAGAAGTAAATAGGATGCATTACTGTGCAGCCAACTTAATAACAGATAAAGTCCTACCACAAGAACACAGGGTAGTAAGGGAAAGGATGGAGAGAAATTGAATGCCATCAAGGAAGTATTGAATAGAGAAACTATAAAGCAATTAAGACAAGAAGTATCACTGTTTGAAGAGTATAGAAGAGGGAACAGATGAAGAAAAATACTCAGAAAGATAGACAAGATAAAAGCAATGCGCAGTATTATAACAGATCATAATTTATTGTGCACTATTGCAAATAATAAACTAAAAATATCAGCACAGGCAGAAAACGAGAAGATACATAGATAAATATAAAGGAAAAGTACAAAATAAGCAATTTATTGATGACCCAAAAAAGTTTTATAGAGAATTGGAGAAACAAGGTAAAAGGAATTGAAAGACCACCAAAGAAAGAAGAAATAGATATATTTTTGAAAAATATTTATGAAGACCCTGTGGAACATAACAAAGATGCTAAATGGATACAAGAAGTAAAAGAAAGAATAAGAAGTTTAAAGGTACAGGATATGAAGTGGGATGAAGTAACAGCCAGCTTAGATTGAAACAAAGTTAAAACGCCTGGCTAAAAGTATTAACATCTTTGCATGAAGATTTAACCATAAGTAAGAACTATTTATATGCACAGCCCAAACAGACACCAGCCTGGCTAACAACAGGAAAAACAATACTCCTACTTAAGAGTAAACCTACAAACTACCCTAAAACTCTAGATCAATATCTTGTCTTCCGACAATGTATAAACTATACACTGGAATTGATGCTGACAGAGTATATAGTAATTTAGAAGAAAACTCAATTATGCCAATAGAACAAAACTGTAATAAAAGAAAGTCATATGGAACAACGGATCAATTTGTTGCTAAATAAAGTCATAGTGGAGAACTGTAAAAGGGGAAGATTCTAAGTATGGCATGGATAGACTACAAAAAAGCATTTGACAGTATCTCACATTCATGGATAAAAGAGTGCTTACAAATGTATAAGATACACCCTACACTGATAAACGACATCACATTGACCATGAAACAGTGGCAAACCACTTTGCAGTTAAGCCATAATAAAGGACAAATTATTATTCCAGGGATAAAAATTCAAAGGGGGATATTCCAGAGTGACTCTATGTCACCGCTGCTCTTTTGTCTTGTCCTTAACCCATTAAGGTTTCTGATTAACATATTAGGTTCATAGGTTCATAGGTTCATAGGTTTATACTAGGCTATCTGCCCTAAGGCATTTATAAGCCTAGCCCAAATTATTGTGGCTTACGCCACCCCTTATATGAAAAAATACTGTGCCCATTAGTTTGTTGTGCCTCTGTCCAGCAGTGACCCAGAGATGATTCCCGGGGTAAACCTACGATCTCCCATCCACAGGTCTAGATTTCTCTTGAACAGAGTCAGCGAGGTGCTCTGCCTCACATGGACCGGGATTTTATTCCACAGCATAGGGAGTCTCTGAGTGATAAATCTATCCCTCCAGCACGCCCTATTTATATCCGTGCTAAGGTTTAAGTCGCTTGCTCTAGTGGTTTTGGTGGATATGGATTTTTTGAGGTGGAGCATGTCCATTAATTCCGGGTTGGACATGGCCTTGTATGTCAGGCACATGTCACCTCTGAGCAGACGGTATGCGACTGAATAGAGCTGGAGTTTCTTCAATCTGGCAGCATATGACAGATTTTGGAGTCCCTTTATCCTTTGGTGAGGAACTTTGGGGTCTCTCCAATTGCTGCAGATGTCGGGTGAGATACATCCCGAATGGGGCATTGTACTCGATCATTGGTCTGATAAGTGAAGAGTACAGGGGAACAATGACCTCACTAGATCTGGATGTGAATCCCTTCATGATCAGGTGGGCAATGTAGAAGGTCTTTCTAACCACTTTAGCAATGTGAGTGTCAAAAGAAAGGCCACTGTCAACCTGGGTCCCCAGGTCCCTGATAACCTCTTCTGTGCTTAGTGGATTGCCACCTATATAGTAGCTTGGGGTTACCTTGTTTTTCCCGAAGGGTATGACTATACATTTTTGGCGCTTAACTTCAGGCCATGGCTCTGGCACCAGCTATCTGTTTCCGTGAGTCCCTTCTGAAGGATATCCGTGTCCGATGCACTTTCCACTATGGCTTCCAGTTTGCAGTCATCTGCAAACTTTGTCAGCCAAAGTCCTCCCATGTTGGCCTGTACTTCTGAGAAGTAGATGCCAAACAATAGGGGCCAAGGACCGAGCCCTGTGGGACACCACTTGTGACCGGCTTGGAGTCTGACACAGCCAGCAACTCTAACCCTGTGGGTTCTGTCCTTAAGCCAGTTTGCAACCCATCTTGTGACATATGGGTTTACATTTAAGCTGGTACGTTTTTCTACAATACCCGAGTGGGGTATTGTGTCAAAAGCCTTTGCAAGGTCAAGGTAGGCTGTGTGGACTGCCTTTCGCTCATCAATGGCCTTGGTGACTATTGCGAAGAAGTCGACCAAGTTCAAAAGGCATGATCTTCCCTTGACAAAGCCAAACTGGGTCGGGTCCAATGTCTGCAAGTCCCCTATATCTTTGTTTATGAGCTCCATTATGATCCTCTCCATAGCTTTGCAGACTAGACTTGTTAAGCTTATGGGGGTAATTACCAGGGTCCGTGAGAGGCCACCTTTGTGGAGTGGGACCACAGTTGCCGTGACGCCACTCCTTGGGCACGATCCTGTGGTAAGGCTGAGATTAAACAGCTGCCTTATGTGCGGTTTAATTCCTCATTTAGCTCAGTAGCACACAGCCGGGGACACCATCCGTCCCATTGATGCTGTGTTTTTAGCTTTAGAGAGAGCAGCTTTCACCTGCGCATTTGAGATGTCCGGGAGGCTACACTCGGCTGGGATAGTTATCTCTCCTTTAGGGGAGAGGGGTGAAGTTTGCACTGAACCTGTCTGCCAGTATGTTGGCAATGTCTGTGGGTTCAGTGATTTTTGTATCATTTTGGACTAATTCTGAGCATATCTGTGAGTTTCCACCCAGGTTCCTAACATAGCTGAAAAGGCCTTATGATTGTCCTTGAATCCATGGCAATTTTTCTCTCAAAATTGGCCTTAGTTGATTTTATGAGTGCTCGTATTTTTTACTAATAATGATCAGGGGTGACTTCCTTTTATGGATTTTGTTCTATCATGTAATAGCTTTCTCCTCTTATTGTAAAGTTTGTTAATGGCTGGGGTCCACCAGACTGGACGTTTGCCCTTTGTGGAAAGAGTCTTGGTTTTATTTGGGATTGCCTGATCCATGCAGTCCTGGAGGTGTTCATAGAAGGCATTTGTAAGGGCTTCCTCAGCTTGGGTTGTGGTTTCCTCTGACTCAGGGGCCTTGAAGGATACCACACCAGTCTTGAGTAGTGTGAAGTTTGCTTTAGAGAAGTTCTTCACTATGGTCTTTTTGTTTGGGGTGGGGGCGGGATGTGGATTTCCAGTGAGATTAGTTTATGATCAGATCTCACCAATGAGGGATATACTTCCGGTGTGGAGCATTTTGTCCCCATGTTTGTGACAATGAGATCTAGTATATTTTCTCCTCTCGTGGGAACAGTGACTAGCTGTTCCATGGCATTTGAATTTATGAACTCCAGGAACCGTTGGGCTAGAAAGTTAGGGCTTGAGTAATGTTCCCAGTCTATATTCGGTAGTTGAAGTCACCCAATATGATGGTGTTTGGAGATACATTTATACCCTCCAGTGTCTTCAGGAAGGCTGTGTGGGGTTCCTGAGTTTGAGAGGGTGGCCTGTAGCATGCTACAATTTGTAGAGCAGTTTTGCCTATTGTTAGTTGCACCTGGATGGTTTCAAAGCTTCATGCGTTGCCACCAACCTGGAGGTGTGAGTATCCTTTATGAATATGGATACACCCTCCTTTGTGGAGTGGTCCGGTTTTGGGGCCGAACGCATGATATGAGGTAAAACCTAATAGTGCCGGGTGCTCTCAGGAGCCTTGAACCAGGTTTCAGTTACAGCACAGACATCGATGTTCTCCATACTGAGAAGGGCCTCGAGTGCGTGCATTTTGAGATTTAGACTTCTGGCATTGAGCAGCATTACCTCAATTTCTTCCCATTTTGTTTTCTAGGGTGGTAGGTTTAGAATTTGAGCCTTGCCTAAAAAGGCACTATGGGGTGGCAAGAGCCTTAGCCAATATCCGGAATCCCAGGGTGACAGGTGCAAGCCGCCTTCATGCAGCGTGGCTTGTCAAGCATGTCATCCCAGGCAGACAGACACTGGATCCCTTTGAATGACACCAGACATTAAGCCAATTGTTAAAGCTGATCATCTTGTCTCTATATTGTGGCATCATTCTTGGTGAAGGAAGGATACTGCTCAGGGTTAGGTCATACCTGCCTGGGCTACATAATCAGAGAGCTCCTCTATGTCTCTTTTCATGCAGTCCAGGGAGGTACGCCTCAGGTCGCTCACACCAGCATGGACAATGACTGTGTCATATTTGTACTTGCTGTGGAGTGACCAGTGCTTGTGTTATGTGGCGGATTCTAGCCCGATAGGCAGCTTACTGTGACCCTCTCCTTGTTCAGCCTGGTGAGTGGGACGCCAGTGTGTCTGACTATGGAGTCACCTATGACAAGTATGTTTGGTGTTGTATTTGGCCTTAAGGGCTGTGACTGCTTTGCACACTGCTTTTGTGGTTTATGTGTTGCTTGTGGGGTGTCTTGAGGTAGCAGTTGTTTGGGTGTCTGCTTTGGAGGCCTCTGCTGTTTAGGTAAATTTTTACTCAGAGCCTCCAGTATGTCTTTGTGTGTTTATGTGTTTGATTCAGTGGAGTGGTAGCATTATGTGAGGCTGGTTTTGTGGTGTGTGTAGTTGCCTTCTCCTCCTGTCTGGTCTTGCCAGTCCTGAGTTGAGAGAGCTCAGCCTCCAGTTTGGCTAAATAGCTGCATCTCTCGCAAGTATTTGTGTTATGTGGGAGGAGGAGAGGGTTGTCTGTGTACATGAGGCAGTTATAACATTGCCTCAAGATTCCCAGATTCACCAGCTGGACCAGAGAGGAGATTGACAACTGACCTTTGGACATGCTAGAATAATATTGGGAAATCCTTAATTGAAAACAAGGGCCAGTGGGGAGTGAGGGTGTAGTGCTTTTAATTTTTAGTGCTGACTTATATAATTGCTTTAGTGAGCAAGTGCCAGGTAACTTGAGTGCAATGTGATACAAGTAACTAAATGCAAAACAACAAACAGTAACTTTCTTTCAAGTGAAACAAGGAAATAAGTACAGTAAGCAATGCAGATATCACTAGTGATCCACAGAAGCGCTGAGAAGTTATATTAGGTGAATTAGCTTCCAGGGAAATAACAAGCAAACAAACAACAAGTATATAAACAAAGCTAGATTCAGTAGGCCTGGATCTAGTCTATGCTAGAGCAAACAAGGTGAACCAATTTCAGTAAGATACAGTTCAAATATTCAGGCACTATAAACCTTTAACCAGAAAATTCCCAGCTCAGAAGGGCAGAGTCCAGCCTCTTCTCCCACAAGAGTGCAGACCACGAACCTTCTTAATGTAAAATAACTGGCCTGAAGCCCAAGTGCCTAAACCAGAACTAATACACTTGGACACTGGGCTCTCAATCAGCAGTTCCCAACTTAGAAGGATGAAAGCTACCTGTCCTGCCACCACAGTGCTTGCCACAAACCTTCCTAATGTAAAACAACTGGTCTGAAGCCCAAGTGCTTAATCCAAAAGACTTGAATGATAGCTACACTTTAATCAAGTTACAACCAAGCAGTAATAAATACCATTGAATACTTTAGAGAATGTCTGGATTAGTGCTCAAGTTACACAAACAAAGCTAGATCCAGCAGGCCCGAATCCAGTCTATGCCACAGCAAACAAGGCGCACCAACTTCAGTAAGAAACAGTTCAGATATGCATGCACTATAAGCCTTTAACCAGAAATTCCCAGCTCAGAAGGGCAGAGTCCAGCCTCTCCTCCCACAAGAGTGCAGACCACGAACCCTCTTAATGTAAAATAACTGGCTTGAAAGCCCAAGTGCTTAAACCAGAATTAATACACTTTTAGAATAACAGACACTGAGCCCTCAATCAGCAGTTCTCAACCTAGAAGGATGTAAGCTACCTGTTCTGCCACAACAGTGCAGACCACAAACCTCTCAGTGCAAAACAACTAACTGGTCCGAAGCCCAAGTGTTTAAACCAAAAGGCTTAGAATGAGTTACACCAAGCAGTAATAAATACAATTGAGTATTTTAAGATGATGCAAAAGTAAAAAGAAGTAGGTAAAACACAAGTACAGTAAAAGCAGATGAAATTTTTTTTTTTTTCTGAACAAGTGCTGAGATCAAAGAAACAGATTTGAGTGCTGAAACTAGAAAACTGGCTAGTTACAAGAAAAAAAAAACAAGCTAGAAGGCTTCCCTCAAACACAGAAGGGCTTGGGGGCTCAGAAGCCTACAAATAGTCTGTACCACTTAACAAGAAAGGCAGGAAATAAGCTTAATTTTTTTTTTCTATTTCCCAGATGCTCTCTTTGTACACAGTAGGAGTGCCTGAAATCAGAATATGATCTCACTGCACTCAGTTGAGTGAGCAAATGAGATGGGCCCAGAGGCAGGCTTTTATTTGGCTTCCAGAAAGCAACAAAGTGTAAAGACTTCTTATCTTCTCTTTGTAGATGATTTAGAACTGCATAGCTCATCAAATGAGGAATTGAAAACACAACTGCAAATAGTCAAAACTTTTTCAAATGATATAAGAATATTATTTGGTCTTGACAAATGTGCAAAACAACCATTAAAGCAGGAAAACTGCAGCACCAAGAAACCATCAGTTTGGGGCAAGAATGTGATATAAAAGAACTTGAGCAAGAGGGAGTGTATAAATATGTGGGAATTGATGAAAGTTCAACAATAAAACATGAACAAATGCAAATAAAACTTAGTAAGGAATATTTTAGAAGACTTAAATTAATCCTGAAAACAAAGTTGACATCTAGGAACAAAGTTCTAGCTATAAACCAGTTTTGCTCTTCCTGTCCTAACTTAAAATTTTGGAGTGAGTGACTGGCCCCAAAAGATGTTGTATAGATTAGATAGGAAAACAAGAATGCTGCTTCATGCTCATCAAATGATTTATAAAAATCAGTGCATACCAAGATTATATATTCCCCATTTTGAAGAAGGTCTGGGCCTCCTTGAAACTGATTACAAGTATAGATCTGCAATCGTGGGACTGCATACATATCTGCTGACCTCAGAAGACCCAAACATAGTGAAGGTTTTAAAACATGAGGAGAATAAACCTAAGATGACTTCCATGCTTAGTCTAGTAGAATCATATCGGCATCAAGCGGGAATGGAAATCAAACCAGAAGTAGATAAAAATCAGGCAGCAAATGAATGTACCAAAAACAAAAGAAAGAATATAAGGTGAAGGATCGGATGAGAAGGCAAGAAATGTGGAAAATGCATAAATATAGTTGAAGTATAGAAAAACTCCTGGAACAACCTCATGTTGATCAGGAGTGAACACAGGAATGGTTAAGGAGAGATGAATTCAAACCAAAAGATGAAAGGTTAATATTGGCAGACCAAGATAGTGGACTATGTACACATTGGTTTACAAAGTCCATTGAACATGTGGTAGAAACATATACCAAAAACGCAAGAAATGGTAATGAACGTAAACTGTAAGCAAAATAAAAAACAAACAGAATAGTTCAAAGAGCAATCCAAAACACTTTAGTCACTATAGCACAGGAAAAAACTGTTGGTTAAGCATTTTCATCACAAAGTGACATCATCAGAACCAAGAACAGTAAAAAGGAAATCCTTTTATGTATAAAAAAGGTGCCAAACAAGTGCTAAACCATTCTTCAAATTAAAAAGAAAACATCCACAAAACTGCTGATGCAACATTCTGCAATAAAGAAAATACAGTTAAAAAAAGAAATGTGCAAAATAAAATGCTAATAATACAATAAAATAATATTGTGATATAAAATATCACAATAATAAAATATAACATTAATAAAATATAGTTTAATGAATATTAGCCCTTCTTTTAAGCTCACTGGAAATAGATATAGGGCAGGATTCACGAAGGCTTGCACGGAGTCTAAGAGTAGTGTAAGACTCCATGCAGCCTTCGCGATCCAGGAACAGCCCAAAGTCTGTAAGAGAGACAGCTAAACGTCTCTTACACGGAGTGGGCGTGGATAAGCTAATCACCTCACTTGCAGCCGAATAGTATGCAAATGAGGATGATTAGCGATCCAGGAAGCCCAGAACAGCCCGTGTAAGAGCTGTTTTAGCTGCAGAAATGTACTCAGTTGACAACTGAGCACGTTTCTGCAAAACCACAATGGAGCCATGTCAGCTCCAAATAAAGGGCGCATATGTGTCAGGCAGCATGCCAATGGCCAAATATGTGGCCATTGGCAAGGTAACCTGATGCAAAAGTAATAAAAATATATATATTTTTTTCGGCGATCGCCAATGTTTAAACCCAGCGCAGCTCCGCGCAAACGGGCTGCGCTGTATAAAACATAAAACGAAGGTTATAAACCCACAAATGTGGGTTTTATGCAATACATGGATTTACAATGCAGGGACCAGCAGACCAAAAACAACATGTCCACCGTGTAGTGGTTGCTAAGGGGGGAAGCTGAGTCTAAGAGATGTAACTAAACATTAGTAGGCAATCTGATGCAAATGAGTGTTAGGATACTGACTTCCACTGTCACATAGCAAATGAGCACATTCTGAGTAGTGTAAGAGTTACAGAAGGGGGAGGAACAGAGTAGGAGATAGGTGACATCACAGGGGGGAATGGCAGAAAGAAATGCAGTTCATTGGAGGTCAGAGTTACATGACAGATGTCAGACACATATCATGGAAAGAGGAGTGCCACAACATAAGCATGGGAAAGTCAAGAAATGGAAGGTATACACTGTTGCCTACACCAAAGTTTCTTGCTGGGCGTGCATGCGCACGTGTGCGCGCCATGAAGCGCGAGTAAGACAGTGTGCACGCGTGTAAGGCAGACTGAGCATGTGGGAGCATGTTGGGAGATGTTTAACACTGTTTGCGCGGGTGTGCACGTGTTTTAACCTGAATAAGCAGATTCTGAACCGTGTAAGCACGTGTGCATGCGTGTAGGCCACTGTGAGCGTGTTTCTGCTAGTATGCACGCTGCTCCCCCCTGAGGAAACAGAAAGGAAAAAGGAAGCAACAGAATTAGTAGGAAGCTAGCAGGGAATACTGCTGGAGCTAGCAGGTGAAAACAATTAGAAGCAGGCAATTACACAGGCAGAATAGTAGCTCAGCCCAACACTTAAAAATCTGCAAACAGCAGTGCAAGATGTTTCTCTCAAGAGACACTGCAAGACAGGAGTAAACTATTAGAAGTGAAAACCGAAAAAGCTGAACTCAGAGCAGAAATGTTAGGGGCTGCCATAGCTGTCATAATGAGACATAGGCGACTTGCTGAGGGTGGTGACAATGCAGATGGTGCCAGACAACCCACAGTGAGGAGACGGAGAAGAGTGTACAGGCCCAGGGTCACCTACCATGGGTTACATGAGCTGGAGATAGTAGAGCGCTATAGAGTGGACAGAGACCTCCTGCAGCAAATAGTGGAGCTGTGCAGGCCACGCCTCACACACAGAACCAACAGAGGGGAACCCATCCCAGTGGAAACCAAGGAATGTGTTGGCCTAAGAATACTAGCAACAGGTACCTTCCAGAGACCAACTGGTGATATGATGGGGATATCATAGGCATCAGCCTCCAGGGTACTGCACCAGTTCCTGGATGCCATGTCAGCACATGTCGGTGATCATGTATATTTCCCCAATGCCCGTGAGGTATTGGCCAGCAATATGCATCTCTTCCAGCAAATAGCGGAATACCCTGAGGTAGTGGGTGCAATAGACTGCACGCACATATGCATCAAAGCACCAGCCGGTGAGCGGGGTAGGGCCTACATTAACTGCAAGGGCTTCCCTCCATCAACTGCCAGGTCGTGTGATGCCCAGGGCATAATAATGAATGTGTGCTGGCTGCCCTGGGAGCTACCATGATTCCCACATCTGGCATTTGACGCAGCTGTACCAGACATTTGCCAATGGGGACATCCCGCATGGACACCTAGTGGGGGATGCAGGTTATGCACTGGAGCCGTGGCTGATGACACCCATCAGAAATGCACACACACCTGAACAGGAATGCCATAATGAGGCACACGCACAAACACGTAATGTAATAGAGTGTGTGTTTGGGCTGCTCAAGTCACGGTTCCGGTGTCTGGACACATCTGGTGGAGCCTTGCAATACACACCAACTACATGTACCCAAATTGTCATGGTATGTGCAATGCTACATAATATGATCTTGCGAAAACAGCTGCAGCAGGACCAGCATAAGGCCGGGCCAAACAGCTCCCCACCATTGCCAAGGCCATCACAGGCAGAGTGTGACTCGGAGGAGGAACAACCTGAGCCTGCCCCAGTAGGCAGAAGGAGGCGTGCCCAGTATGCCTTGGCCTTGGCAAAGAGGCAATGCATAGCACATGCACTGGCTCAGTAGGAACCCTGGGAATGATACCCCCTCTGACTCACTCAGATAATAACAGGGATGCCTAAAATGACATGACCTGCTCACAAACATGTACAGGGAGTGTAATATGTGCATCCGACAGAGGCAGCCCTGCAGCACCACCTGAGGCATGAATGCCATGTGTTAAGTAATGTAACACCATGTACTATATGCACACCTGAGGACCCTGACTAACATCCTACCCTCACCAAGCATCATGCCACAATATGACAATGAGATGATCAAGTGCAATAATTGACTGAAGTATCGCAGTTAGTCAAAGGGGATCCAATGTGTGCCAGCCTGGGATGACATGCTGAGCATGACATGATGCTCCACCTGCTAGGATTGGCGTGCACCTATCAGTGCAGGCCATATGGATACTGGCAAAGGCTGTTGTTACCCACAGCATGCCCTGAATACGTAAGGCTCAAACCACAAACCTACCTCCATAGGTATCAGAAGGGATAAGAATAAGTTAAGGGATAAGTCGAAACAGCAAGATGCATGCAGTCTAAACTCACCCAGTATGGAGAATGTTGATATCTGTGCTGTAACAGAAAACTGGGTCAAGGCTCACAACAGCACCCTAACACTACCAGGTTACACCTCATACTGTGCTGTACAGCCTCAAAACATGGAACAAGCTACAAAAGGAGGGTGACTAGCAATAATTGTCAAGGATAACCACACCCCCATGTTGGTACCACAACAAGAAGCAGCATGGACTAGCCATGGTGAAGTAACTGTGGCTAAAACTGGCCCCCTGTTTACAGCCTGCTACAGACTACTGTCCCAACACCAGGAACTGCACCTGGCCTATGCTGGAATACATGAATATATCAAGTCCTCCAAACCACATTATATTGGGTGACTGAAAATACCCAGACATAGACTGGGAGCATTATACTAGCTCCAACACTGTAGGACAAAAGTTCATAGAATCCATAAACCAAAATGCCCAGGAACAACGTACCACTCCCACAAGAGGGGTAAGCATACATGATGTGATAATCAGCAACATGGGTACTGGATGGCAAGACGAGAAATGTATTGCTCACTGGTAAAACCAGACCATAGAGTAATCACACTGGATATACAAATCCTGACCACAGTCCCTGGCCAGAAAACCACAGTGGAAAACATGTGTAAAGCAATATTTGCACTCCTCCAAACTGATGTGGAATCCATTAAAGGTCCTGTGCAGGTGCAAAATATGGGCCACACCTCAGAACCTGTAATACAGCCATTCCATGAACACTGCCAGGAATGCTTGGATTATGCAATCCTAAATTAAAACAAGACACAATGCCATACACGCAGGCATCTGGCATGGTGGACACCAGCCATAACCAAACCATGCAAGAGAATGAGGAAGCTACTACATGACAGAGCAAACATAAACAATGAAGTAATCACTGATCAGTAGTATGGCAATAAAATATGTCCACACATACAATCCACTAAGGCCAGCCGCAACAAGTTGAATCTGTGAATCTTGAGGCAATGTTACACCTGCCCCAAGTACACAGACAACCCCCAATTCCCCCCAAGAAATACAAATATATGTGAGAGATGCAACCATCTATCCAAACTGGAGGCTGAGCTCCCTCAACTCAGTACTCCCAAAACTAGTCAGGAGGAGAAGGTAACCACACACACCACAAACACAGTCCCTCATAGACCTATCACAACTGCAAACCAAAGACATAAACACAGAAAAACATTCCCGGAGGCACAAATTACAAACACAGCACACCAACAGAGGCCTCTAAAGCAGACACCCAATCAAACAACTTCCAGACATAGCACATGCAACACATAGTACACAAAGCTGGTGTGCCAAACAGTCACAGGCCAGAAGGAGAAACAACATGCCTGATACAGTTGTAATAGGTGACTCCATAGTGAGACACACTGCTGTCCCGCACACCAGACTGAACAAGGGAAAGGGTACAGTAAGCTGCCTGTAGGCTGCCACAATATGCCACATAACACAAGAATGCAGGTCACCCCAAAGCAAGTAGAAATATGATGCAGTCATAGTCCATGCTGGTGTGAATGACCTGAGATGTACCTCCCTAGACTACATGAAAAGAGACATAGATGAGCTCTCTGATTATGTAGTCCAGGCCGGTATGACACTCACTGTTTGCAGCATCCTACCCTTACCAAGAATGATGCCACAGTACAAACACGGAATGATCAGTTATACCAAGTGGCACACTTACTGGTGTCATTCCAAGGGGATCCAATGTCTGTCTGCTTGGGATGTCATGCTTGACAAGCCACGCAGCTGTTCCAGGGATGGCTTGCACCTGTTACCCCTGGGCGTCTGGATATTGGATAAGGCTTTTGCCACCTCCATAGAGCCTTTCGTAGCAAGGCTGAAAAGACTAACCCACCACCCTAGAAAATATAAGTGGAAAGAAACATAAGGGTAATGCTGACCAATGCCAGATGTGTAAACCCCAATATGCATGCTCCCGAGGCCATCCCCAGTATGGAGAACATCGATGTCTGTGCAGTGACAGAAACCTGCTGCAAGCCTCCTGACAGCACACCAGCACTACCAGGTTATACCACATATCATGCGTCATGGCCCCAAAACCTGGAACAAAACATAAAAGGAGGGTGAGTATCCATATTCAGCACAGACACCCATACGTCCAGGTAACTGACAATGCACAAGGCATTGGAGTCCACCCATGTGCAACTAACTGTAGGCAAGACTGCTGTACAGTCTGTAGCATGCTACAGACCACACTCTCACACACAGGAACCCCACCCAGCCATCCTGAAGACACTGGACAGTATGAATGTCCCACCAAATACCAAACAAGGTACCACAAATTACCACATAGGTGGTAAACCATTATGTATGGAAGGAGTAATCAGGGACCTAGGGACACAAGTGGACAGTAACCTGTTATGTGACACTCACATTGCCAATGTGGCTAGGAAGACTGTCTACATTGGACACCGTATCATGAAAGGATTCACATCTATGTCAACAGAGGTCATTGTGCCCCTATACTGTTCTCTTATCACACCCATAATCTAGTACAATGCCTTATATGTGATGTACCTTACCTGACACCTGCAGCAGTTAGAAAGACCTCAAAGGTACCTCACCAAGAGGATAAAGGGTCTCAAATATATGTCATATGCTGCCTGGCTATAGACACCCCAGCTGAATGCATTCACATACTGCCTACACAGAGGCATTGCATGCCTGTTGTACAAGGCCATGCCCAACACAGGAGTAATGGACATGCTCCACCCCAGAAAACTCAAAGCCATCGGAGCTGTGAGAGTGAGAGATGTCAAACTCAACGCATAATGAAATAGGATATGCTGGAGGGACAGATACATAATCCAGAGGCTCCCCACACCCTGGACCAGAATCCCACTCCATGTTAGGCAGAGCCCCTCACTGACACTCTTCAACAGGAATCTTGCCAAGTGGATGGATGATTGTAGAGTTACACTGGGGGTTTTCACTGTGTCATGTCCAGACAGAGGGACAGCAAAGCAAATCATAAATGGCCATAATATTCACATAGCAAGGGGTGGCAAAAGCCACACACACTCTGGCTAGGCTAACAAATGCCCTAGGGTTGATAGCCTAGTATGAACCTATGAACCTATGAAGATACAAATTGTACAGGACACTAAGGATAATCCCAAGGCTTTCACAACTGATGGTAGGAACCGTGTTGGGAATTCACAGATATGCTCTGAATCACACAAATATCACAAACAACATACCAAACACACACACATATTGCCAACATACATCCTGACAGGTGCAGTGCAAACCCACCCCCCAGAATGCAAAATATCTATCCCAGCAGACTGCTGGCCCCCTGACATTGCAGATGCTGAGGTAACAGCCAGCATCTACAAAGCAAAACACACAGCAGCAATGGTATGAGATGGTGTCCTGGGCTGCGTCCAACATGGACTCCAAGATGAATGGAATGCCAAATCACACTACTGCTCAATGTCAGCCTTACCACAGGATATGTACCCAAAGAGCAGTGTACAACAACAGTGGTCCTTCTCAACAAAGGTGTTGCCTGAATGGATACTGAAAACTGCCACCACAGGATCCTGAGACGCTCGGTCTGCACAGCTATGAAAAGGATCAGCATGTACCGCAGACATAAAGATATCGGGGATCTACTGACACTGGACCCTACCCAGTGTGGCTTTCTTAAGTGCAGATCCTGCCCCTAAACATGTTTGACTCAATTGAAACAGTCATTAAGGTCATTGATGAGGGCAATGTGGTCCAAACAGCGTAGCTGGACCTTGCAAAGGCTTCTATACAATACCCTACATGTTCATTATAGATATGCTCACCAGCTTAAATATAAACCCCTATGTCAGTAGAGGGGTTGCAAACCAGACCAAGGACAGAACAGACATGGTCAGACATGCTGCAGCCATGTCAGACTACAAACCAGATATAACTGGCATCCCACAAGGCTTGGTCCTGGGATCTCCCTCGTCTGGTATATATGTCCCATAGGTACAGGCCAACATGGAAGGACTGTGTCTGAACATGTTTACAGAGGACTACAAACTGCTCACCATATATGATCCACCAGCTGACACAAGCATCCCACAAAAGGGCCACATGGAAACAGACAACTGGTGCCATAGCCATGTCAGCAAGCTAATTGCAGAAAAGAGTATAGTCAACCCCCGTGGATATACAGTAAGTGCCCACCAATTACCACATAGGTGTTAACCCATTACGTACTTAACATGTAATGAGAGACCTGGTGACACAAGGTGATAGATATCCTGCATTGGACAAACATGTGCTGTAGTGTTTACAGAAACATACCATATACCCACCTAATCATGAAGGTTGTCAGATCTAGATAAGGGGAGGTCATTGTGGCTCTGCAGTCATCCTTCATCAGCGTTACAATTGACTACAATAGCCCCTGTGGGGTGTACCTCAGCAGACACCTCCATCAACTGTAAAGTCCCCAACAGTACCTCACCAGGAGTATCAAAGAGCTTGCACAGATGCCATGTGTTGCCTGATTAAACAAACTGCAGCTACACACACTGCCATACTGCCCACCCAGAGGCAAGCTGTGCCTGATGTATAAAGCCATGTCCAAGCTGGTATCAATAAACATGCTGCACCTTGTACAATCTGAATGGCAGTGAGCTATGCACATGAGAGACCTGAACCCCAGCACTGACTTACATAGGACAAGCTGTACTGCATGATCCATAACACAAAAGCCACCCCCACCCATGAGTAAACTCCCAGTACAGGCTACCCATAGAGTCACTTATCGATTCTCCTCAAGAGGAATCTTGATGAGTGGATGGGAGATGGTAGCTTTATCCTGGGTATCACTGTCATGTCACAGGTAGACAGAGGCACAGTATACTAACCATGACATATGTCATGGCAAACTCCACTTACAATGTGTGTCGAAGGACAAACACACTCTCTGACTAGCATTAGAAATGGCCTAGGGCACATCGCTAGTGTTTGCAAATGTACACCTATGTTGTGGAATACACTACCAATGTTGGACAAGCCTGGTTTAAGTAGTTCATATCTGAACATAATGCAACATGGTCAGATGTGCACAACTGGCCCCTAACCAGGCTGTTGTGCTCACTATGGAAATGTAAAGCAGTGATAGGACTAAAGCCCAGGATACTGTCCACCACAGTCAAAGTACTGAACCAGTACACTATACAGTACTACAGTGTTAGGTCAGTGTGAAAGGATGTTGACAACTGTATGCAAAGTATCCCATGCAAACCCTGCAGGCACAGTATAATCCTGTTGTGTTCACACACAAAGCAGTTATACAGTAACTACACAACATGACACACAACACACAACCATAAACGGGAGATATTTGATGAAGTTCACACTCATCCACAAATGTGGTGGGCTGCAGAGTTCAACATATGGAATGCTCACACTGGGCATGCTCACACACTTTGATAAATGAGACATATGTCAGACAACATGCCATGGGAAGGCTGAACTGGGCATGCTCACACACTTAGGCCAAATCTCAGTTTAGCAGTTGGCCACACATATCTGGTATTTTTACGTGTTATTCCAGGAACCAACCACATTACAGCAATCTGCCCAGTGCACACAGTTAAATGACTACAGAGACATACATGATATAGTGGATCCCTCCCATATGCAAACATCTTCCACAGATACACAAGTTGTTCATACAAACAGGGAATGCTATGGCAATAAAGACGTGCAAACAGTCTATCAGCAACAAATAATGTGCATTTGACAATTAAACATATGGGTGTAGAGGTCAACACTAGGCTGTTTGCCCTAGGGAATGACAGCTTAGCCAGAGTGTGCTTGGCGTCTGCCTCCCCACAGGATGCACATTCCCCTTTCTAAACACCGATGATGTCAGCACCCTATAAGTACAGCAGGAGAAAAGAAACCTCCCAGTAATGCGAATAGCGCGCTCCGCTAATGTGTCCGTCATAACATACTTAGGTAGGGGTTTGAATCCTGCAAATGCTGAGTGGGTGTGTGTGAGTGGGGTTGGTGTGTGTGCGAGTCTGTAGGCGGGAAATGTCCCTTTTGACAACTGGGAAAACACACTACAGGATGCACATTCCCCTTTCTAAACACTGATGATGTCAGCACCCTATAAGTATAGCAGGAGAAGGGAAACCTCCTACTAATGCGAATAGCGCGCTCCGCTAATGCATCCGTCTCAAGTGTCATAACATAGTTAGGTAGGGGTTTGAATCCTATAAATACTCAGTGTGTGTGTATGAGTGGGGTTGGTGTGTATGCAAATCTGTGAGAGGGAAATGTCCCTTTTGGCAACTGAGAAAACACACTACAGGATGCACATTCCCCTTTTTAAACACTGATGATGTCAGCACCCTATAAGTATAGCAGGAGAAGGGAAACGTTCCAGTAATGCGAATAGCGCGCTCCGCTAATACGTCCGTCTCATGTGTCATAACATAGTTAGGTAGGGGTTTGAATCCTGCAAGTGTGTGTGTTTGGTTGAGGGGGGTTAGTGTGTGTGTGAGGGAGGTGTCCCTTTTGACAACTAGGAGAACAGACTACAGGATGCACATTCCCCTTTCTAAACACTGATGATGTCAGCACCCTATAAGTACAGCAGGAGAAGGGAAACCTCCCAGTAATGCGAATAGCGCACTCTGCTAATGTGTCTGTCTCGAGTGTCATAACATAGTTAGGTAGGGGTTTGAATCCTGCAAATGGCCAGTGTGTGTGTTTGGCTGAGGGGGGTTAGTGTGTGCGTGAGGGAAATGTCCCTTTTGGCAACTAGGAGAACAGACTACAGGATGCACATTCCCCTTTCTAAACACTGATGATGTTAGCACCCTATAAGTACAGCAGGAGAAGGAAAACCTCCCAGTAATGCGAATAGCATGCTCTGCTAATGTGTCTGTCTCGAGTGTCATAACATAGTTAGATAGGGGTTTGAATCCTGCAAGTGTGTGTGTTTGGCTGAAGGGGGTTAGTGTGTGTGCAATTGTGTGTGAGGGAAATGTCCCTTTTGGCAACTAGGAGAACAGGATGCACATTCCCCTTTCTAAACACTGATGATGTCAGCACCCTACAAGTACAGCAGGAGAAGTATGTGGCATGGACAATGACTGAGTCATATGTGTCCATGCCTCTGACTGACCTGTATGCTTGTGTTATGTGGTGGACCATAGTGCCCCACAGGCATATCACTGTGACCTTCACCTTGTCCAGCCTGGTGAGCGTGACCACACTGTACCGGACAATAAAGGTAGCTAACACAACTGTGGCAGGTGTGTTGTCTAGCCGTACAGGCTGTGACTGGCACACAGGATTTGTGTGCTATGTGTTATGTGTGATGTGTTCAGGCATAACGTATGCCTGTGTGCCAGCTGCAGAGGTGTGTGCCGCTCAGGCAGGATTCTATTCTAAGGCTCCACGAATGACCCAGTGTGTTCACGTGCTTGTATTGCTGTCAGTGTAGGTCTGCATCAGACTGGTATTGTAGTCACTGTAGTATTGCATGCCACCTGACAGGTTATGCCAGTACTGGGTTCAGAGTGCTTAGTCCCCAGTTTGGCTATGTGGTTCCATCTCATACATGTGTTGTACGTCCATGTGTAGGGTAGAGGGTTGACTGTGTACATGTGGCAGCTGTGACATTGCCACATGACCCACATATTCCACAACTGTAGCATAGAGGTGACTGACAACTGACCTTTGAACATGCTACCATAGTATTGTGGTTGCCATGTTGATTAACAGCACATAGGGCCAATGGGGAACAAGGTACATAGGTTCATAGGTTCATAGCGTCATACTAGGCAATCTGCCCTAGGGCATTTAAGAACCTAGCCAGAATGTGTTTGGCTGTCGCCATCCATTGTAAATATATCTTGCCATGCCCTTTTCCGAGGTTAGTATACTGTGCCTCTGTCTAACAGTGACACAGAAGTGATACCCGGGGTAAACCTACAATGTCCCATCCACTCATCAAGATTCCTCTTGAAGAGAGTCAGTGAGGGACTCTGCCTAACCTGGACTGGGATTTTATTCCAGAGTGAAGTGAGCCTCTGGGTTATGAATCTGTCCCTCCAGCATGTCCTATTTATTTCAGTGCTGAGGCTCAGGTCTCTCAAGCGTATATTCCGATGGGATTTGGATATTCTCAGGTGCAGCATGCCCATTAATTCTGGGTTCGACATGGTGTTATACATTAGGCACAGATCGCCTCTGAACAGGCGGTATGCCACTGAGTAGAGCTGGGGTTTATTTAACCGGTCAGCATATGGCATCTGTTTGAGCCCTTTGATCCTCTTGGTGAGGTACTTGTGGGGTCTTTCCAGTTGCTGCAGTTGTCTGGTAAGGTACATCCCGACAGGGGGATTGTACTCAATTATGGGCCTGATGAGGGATGAGTAAAGAGGCACGATGTCCTCCCCTGATGTAGATGTGAATCCCTTCATGATGGGGTGGGCTATATACAATGTCTTTCTAACCACTTTGGCCACTTGGTTGTCAAATGAGAGATTGCTATCAACTTGAGTCCCCAGGTCCCTAATTACTTCTTCTGTACGTAATGGAGTACCACCTATGTGGTACTTTGTGGGCACTTTGTTTTTGCCAAAGGGGATGACTATACACACTTTTGCATTCAGCTGGAGGCCATGGCTCTGGCACAAGTTGTGTGTTTCTATGATGCCCCTTTGGAAGATGCTTGTGTCGGCTGGAGAGTCGATTATGGTGGCCAGTTTGCAGTCATCTGCATATTTGGTCAGCCACAGTCCTTCCGTGTTGGCCTGTACCTCTGATAAATATATACCAAACAAGAGAGGTCCCAGGACTGAGCCTTGTGGGACACCACTCGTAACTGGTTTGGAGTCTGGCATGGCTCCAGCAATTCTAACCATGTGGGTTCTGTCCTTGAGCCAGTGTGCAATCCATCTAGTGACATAGGGGCTTATATTTAAGCTGGTGAGCTTCTCTAGAATGCCCGAGTGGGGTATTGTTTTGAAGGCTTTTGCGAGGTCCAGGTAGGCTGTGTGAACCACCTTCCCCTCGTCAATGGCCTTGGTGACTGTTTCAAAGAAATCAACCAGATTTGAGAGGCAGGATCTGCCCTTAACAAAGCCAAACTGGGTATGAACCAGTGTCTGTTGGTCCGCAATATCTATATTTATGTGGTCCATGATGATCCTTTCCATAGCTCTGCAGACCAAGCTAGTGTGGCTTATGGGGTGATAGTGTCCAGGATCCGTTGAGGCACCACCTTTCTGTAGAGGGACCACTGATGCTGTACGCCACACTTTGGACACATATCCTGTAGTAAGGCTGGGATTGAACAGTAGGTTTATGTTTGGTTGTAGCACGTCTTGGAGGTCATGTAGGACACAGCCCGGGACACTGTCTCGTCCCATTGATGCAGTGTGTATTGCTTTGGAGAGGGCGGCTCTTACCTGAGCATCTGAGATGTCAGGGGGGCAGCACTCTGCTGGGATACATATTTGCCCTTTCAGTGTGGAGGGGGGTGAGAAGTTTGCACTGAACCTGTCAGCTAGAATGTTGGCAATGTCTGTGGGTTTGGTGTTTCTATTGACATTTTGGACTACCTCTGAGCATATCTGGGAATTACCACCCAGGTTCCTAACATAACTAAAGAAAGCCTTGTGATTATCCTTAGTGTCCTGTGCAATTTCTCTCGAAGCTGGCCTTAGACAATCTTATGAGTGCCTGTAGTTATTTGCTAATAGTGATCAGTGATGCCTTCCCTATTTGGGAATTTGCTGTATCATTTAGTAGCTTCCTCCTTCTATTGTGTAGTTTGTTTATGGCTGGGGTCCACCAGACAGGACGTCTGCCTTTGGAGGATTGGGTCTTGGTTTTATTCGGGATCACATGATCCATGCATTCCTGAAGGTGTCCATAGAATGCGTTTATAGAGGAATCTGTGGTCTGGTCTGTAGTTTCCACAGGCTCGGGGGCTTTGAAGGTTTCCACCTCAGTTTTGAGGAGTGTGAATTTGCTTTAGAGAAGTTGTTCACTGTGGTGTTCTGGGCAGGGGTGGGGTCGGGATGTGAATATCCAGTGAGATTAGTTTATGGTCCGATCTTACCAGTGAGGGATACACTTCTGGTCTGGAGCATAGAGTCCCCATGTTGGTGATGATCAGGTCCAGTATGTTTCCCCTTCTTGTGGGAGTGGTAACAAGTTGTTCCATAGCATTTGAGCTCATATATTCTAGGAATCTTTGGCCTAGGGTGTTGGAGCTAGAGTCATGCTCCCAGTCCATGTTTGGGTAGTTGATGTCGCCCAATATAATGTTGTTTGGAGAGACATTCATATTTCCACTGTTCACAGGATGGCCGAGTGCAGTTCTTGGGTTTGGGAGGGTGGTCTGTAGCAGGCTATAACCTGGAAGGCAGTTTCACCCATTGCTAGTTGCACATGGATAGTCTCTGATGCTTGGTGCTTTGCCACCAACCTGGAGGTGTGGGTATCTTTATTGAATATCAATACTCCCCCTCCATTTGTGGTTCGTTCCAAGTTTTGGGGCTGAAAAGCATGGTATGAGGTTAAACCTGGTAGTGCTGGTGTGCTCTCAGTAGCCCTGAACCAGGCATCTGTTACTGCACAGATATCGATGTTCTCCATGCCAAGGAGAGTTTCGGGTGCATGCAGCTTGAGGTTTAGACTTCTGGCATTGGGTAGCATTACTCTTAGTTTCTTATCCCTTGTGATACCTATGAAGGTGGGTTTGTCATTTGAGCCTTGCCTAACATAGGCACTATGGGGGTAGCAAGAGCCTTTTCCAATATCTGAAAGCCCAGGGGTGATAGGTGCAGGCCATCCCTAGCGAAGCAGGTGGTTCAACAGAAGATGAATATGTGAGGGTGTAGTGCCTGTGATTAGTTAGTAGTAGCATATATGACTGCTCACGTGGACACATGCCAGGTAAGTCATATGCAATGTGTCACAGGCAATGTACATGTGAACAGGACAAACAGTGACATTCTGTCAAGTGAGACATGGACATACATATAGTAAGCTATGCAGATGGCACTAGGAGTCCACAGAAGCTCTATAACTATGCATTGCAGGTGGGATCAGTATTCCAGGGTAATTCCAAGCAAACATGCATGCAAACAAAGCTACAGTAAACAGGGCTGCATGTAGTCCATTGTACAACAAACAAGCTGTACCACTTCCAGTAGGTAACACTGCAAATATGCAGGCACTATGCACATGTACATGGAAATACACGGGTCAGATGGCTAGGGTCCAGTCTCAGCACACAAGTGTACAGACCATGTACTGTCAGGATGTACAATAACTGGATGGAAACCCATGTGCTCATACCTGCAGTAATACACGTCAAATAACAGACACTGAGCCTTCACTCAGTGGTTCCATACTTAGTAGGATGTATGCTACCTGGCCTGCCACCACAGTATCCCTGACATATATGGGGACTCTCCCTCCTGTGACAGTTAGTTTTGTGTGTTGGGGCTGTCTAGCATGGTATGAGATGTGAGCTTGCAGTGCTAGGGTGCTCCTGTGTGTCCTGTACCAGTTGTGTAGTACTGCACACATATCAACATCCTCAAACATCCGCATTGCAGAGTCCAGTGTGGGCAACATGCCACTTGCAGTTTACATGTCCATCATTGCATATTACTACATTCATTACCTTATCCTCTGTGCTACCTATGTATGTAGCCTTCTGTTGACATCCTTACCACCAGTATGCCAACATGTGCAGATGATACACTATGGTACTTACCATGGGTGTAGACAACAGTACATGACAATCACACCCTTACTGCATCAGGCATGCTGTGATATACCCACAATTAATTCAGCACACAGTACTGTTAACAACATGATACTATTACTACATGTCTATGTGGTCACCCTGTGCATCAGCAACATGTTAACCTGTACCTGCACAGTTGTTACAGATTGCAAGAGGTGGCACAGTTTCATCATATGCACAGGGTGTGAACTTGGTATGCCTGAGTCAGCCACCGATACCACCGATTGACATGTATGTGTATGTGTGTTGGTGAGGGACAGCAGTAGAAGGTGGGGCAATGTTGATGCAGTGTGTGCATGCGCGGTAGCCCTAGGTGTTGTCAATTTGCATGTGTGTATGGATGCACACAGTTCCACCTCATGGCTGCCATATACTGGTGTTTGTGGACAGCCACAGACTGTACCTGCCAGGTCATACAGATCAGTGTCTCTGGCCACGGACACAGTACCTGTGCCTTGCAGGGGTGCTACGGACCGTATCCGGTACCAACCCAGACTGGGTACTGTCATCAGAAGCAGGTGTTCATTGACTGGACACAGATCCCTGTCGGGCCTGGCCAGAGCCACGTGCATGTGGTCTCCTGGGGCGGTCTGATGACAGCACAGACCCAGCATTGCTGGGGCTGCTGCTGGCACTATGGGGGCGGCCGTGACCCTGTTGTCGTCCGCAACGACTGCCAGCTGCTGCTGTTGCTGGCATATGCCCATGTCGACGCCTCAACCGTCCACCATTGCCCTGGCTCATGGACATGTAGTTGTGGAACCAGCCTAATATGTCCCCACAACGTCTGTCTATGACATCAGTGAAATTACGGATGGCAGCCGCAATGTCACACATACTGTCAGTCATGGCTGTGTGACATGCTGTCAGCTCCCTCAGACCCTGTCTGGTGTACCGTTCCATACGTGACTGTGCCTGCATGACAGCCCGAAACATAGCTGAGGTTGTAAGACCTCTGTGGGCACGTCTGACAGGGGCAGTACGCCCACGGATGCTCCCACAAGAACCCCTGGACATCTGTCTGTGTGGTACCATTTCTGGGCCATGCCCATGGCTGCTGTGTGGGGAGGCATGTGCCACAGATACCACATTACCCTGGTCAATACCCACTGTATGCTGTCCATCACCTAGGGACATTGGTGACAAAGGGTGTATTGGCAGGATAACTGTGCGCATTGATGGGGTCGACAGCTGTGTACTGTCAATCGGCTGACCAATGGCAGACCCTGGCATACCTTCCTGTGCCATTACATAGATGTCATCATTATCAGTACCCATGGCACCTGATTCAGGTTCCCTGCTACATGACACCAGAGCAGCACCAGAACCTGTGGGAGGGAAACAGGAAACACAGTTTACAATGTCTACACATTACCAGTGATGCACACATCCACACATGCACAGGTCCAGACATGCACACATGCACACATGCACAGGTGCACACATGCACAGGTGCACACATGCACACATGCACAGGTGCACACATGCACACATGCACAGGTGCACACATGCACACATGCGCACATGCACAGGTGCACACATGCACACATGCACACATGCGCACATGCACACATGTGCACATGCACACATGCACACATGCACAGGTGCACACATGCACACATGCACACATGCACAGGTGCACACATGTGCACATGCACACATGCACACATGCGCACATGCACACATGCACACGTGCACAGGTGCACATGCACACATGCACACATGCACACATGCACAGGTGCACACATGCACATGTACACATGCACACAGTTTCACACAATTATACAGTACTCAGTATGCATGATATCAACACACAGACACAGACACACCTACATGCATACAAAGAGCACTACTAAGTGAGCCTAATATTACTATTACTATCAAGACTATTACAGGTATTGTTAATACACACTCACCAGCATGGATAGGCTGCATTGCTGTTACACCGGAGGGACCTGCAGACGTGAAGAAACTAATGTCAGTGGGCACAACTGTGCCATTGTTACTGAGTATGATACAGGTCAGTAGTACAACAGTCCCCTTTCACAGGTCAGCTGCTAATATTGAGGATATCACACTTGCACATTAAATACTATGGTAACAGCTACAAACCAAGGACACACCTCACACATGCATTAACTACCAGTGTACACAACAGTCAACTATACATATGGCACATTACCTGCACGCTCACTGTCTTGCTGCTGCGTGGCTCCAGCCTCCATCATAATGCATGTCTGCTTCTGTTGTTGTTGCTGGTGGACTGGAGCCACTACACTCATGAGAAGTCCCTCCAGTCTGGTGAGTGGGGGATGTGTAGCCACCCCACCACCTGTGGTGACCTGTTGCCTGTGGATATCCAACGCACGCTGACGGACATTTCTGATTAAATCACTGCAGTGATGTCGTACCTGCTCATATGTCCTATTATGCATGCCTATGTCATTTACCCGATGGACCAGGTCTTGCCACAGTGCAGCCCTCTCCTGCTGATTCTGGCTGGTGCGGCAAAAGAGTATTGCATAATCCCGCACCAGGCTATGGTGTATCTCCTCATCCTCAGCTGTGGAGTAAGCGGGATTCCGCGGATGAGCCATGTACCTGAAAAAGAAAATAACCTGATATCAGCAATATATGGCAGCAGAATTTGGCACACATACTACACATGCTACTCGACTGTTATGATACAACATATCTCACATATATAGCATCTGTCTGTCTATTGGTGGATACACATGTAAATGGCCAGGTATCAGTGCTCAGCCAGCAACTGTGCGACAGTACCTGGCACACTCCATACGACATACTACCAAACCCCAGCAGTCAGAACACTGATTCAGGTCAAGAGCACCTCCTCACTCTGGGGTTTGTATCTAGGTACTGTATGGCCTACATCATCAACTACTGTGAGCTGACCACACACTAATTGCCCTGGATATACATATCCCACCTCCACCACCAGCACAAATGACTATAGTGAATAACATTGCAGATGCAAACTTTACACTTTGTAACAGTGACATGGTATCCTTTCAGCCCACTGGGCCAGTGGCAGATACAACCCACAATGCTAACCCCTACACAAATGCTTTCTACAGACATCTCCGAGAATGCATGGATCATGCAATCCCATATATGACCAAGACACTCTCCACAAAGAGACAGCATCCTGTCTGGTGGACCCCAGCCATAGACAGATTGTATTACAAAAGATGGAAGCTACTGCAAGACAGAGCATAATTCCATAAAGGGAAGGCATGTCTGAGCAGCACTAGTAAGGATCTATTTTCCATCATACAAACATCCATGGGCAACTTTGAGAGGGAAATCAAGAGGGACACTACAGATAACCAGAATGCCTTCTTCAGTTATGTTAGCAACCTGGTCAGAATCCATCCTCTATGCCCATAGTTAGTACACAACGACAAATATTTCACTGAAACCACAGATATTGACAACATTGTGGCAGACAGGTTCAGTGCAGGTGTCACCCCGCCTTCTCCCTCAAAATAAGACATAGTTATCCCAGCTGACTGTAACCTCCCTGTCATCACAGATGTCCAGGTGAGAGCCGCCCTCATGAAAGCAGAATACACAACATGACTGGGACCTGATGGTATCCCCAGTTGCATGTTACATAAACTCTGACAGGAGCTAAACACACATATAGAAGTGCTATGTAACACTAGCCTGACTACAGGATATGTACCTGTACACTGGCGCACAGTAGCAGTGGTTCCACTCCACGAAGGAGGCACCTCAACATACCAATACAATACAACACAATACATTACATTACAATACAATACTATACAATATGCTATTGCCCCTGGGACTACAGCAGCATACTGTTCTGCTACCCTGACCATTGTGACACATGTGGTGTGATGGTACCTGCTGCTGTCACACAGTTACACAGGGTGACTCATATGGCATATTACCTATCTGACTAACATTCAGCAGGGGTATGTGTGACATGTACTCATGGGAAGTCTTGCTTCTTAACACTGTGTGGTTTATTGCAGGGTATGTCTTATCTGTGGGTAGGAACTTTACCTACACATGTGCTCTCTATTGCAGTGGCATGGACGACACACAGCAGTCATTTAGGTTGTGGATGGTGTGAGGTGTTACTATGGTTGTTGGACATCTGTCATGGGTGTGACTTACGTATGTAAATCCGGGAGTGGTAACCTCTATGTGGGTAGTATGTGTGTACTCTGTGGTGTTGTCAGTCACTGTGCATTGGTAATGTGTTTGAGTGCATTGTCACAGTGTTGTACATGTCACTGTGTCCTTCTCCATATCTGTAGCTGTCATGTGAGGTCCATACCATGGCATCCATTATGTGGTGTGGAGGGGTACACCGACCTACATGTCCATAGCTGACACACCATGTCTGCTGACACATACCATGTGCAGGTATTCCAGGAATAGTGTGCCACTGTGAATATCATTGGGGGCACTATTGTACACATTTATGACCCTGTTCACCCCTGACACATGCAGTGGTGGGCAGCCAATCACATATCTGGTGGTTACTGGTGTAGGTGATTTGAAATGGGGTATGGTACTCGGTTTTGACACTGGTGTTCACTCCATGCCTTTGTCACCAGGCACCTGTTGCAATACATCTGTACACATGTGCCTCACTCAGAATATATATACATCTCTCTCTCTCTCTATATATATATATATATATATATATATATGTATATAGATATATCTATATGTATATATATATATATATATATATATATATATATATATATATATGTCTGTATACATATACACATATATATATTGATGTACATATATTGCTATAGATATGGGGGGGACACAGAGGGGTGAGAGTGACAGAGGGGTGGGACAGGGGTGTTGAGGTCGTCATATACAGTCATACCTGTAGATAGTCAGATCAGTCTGTCTATGTATATGTATCTACATATATCTATATCTGTATGTGTGCATTACATATATATGTTTGTACATATTCTATCTATCTACATCTGTCTATGTATTCCTACAGCTCTCTATGTATGTATACATATATGCATATCATATATATATATATATATATATATATATATATATATATATACACATACATACATACATACATATTTTGACATACATACATATCCATATGATAGACAGGTATATCAACATGTTTGTCTACCATACTGTATACACACACTAACATACTGCTAAACATACATAACTGTGAAACCTACTTTGTACATTGCACTACAACCTACAGTCAACCTACATTGATATGTGCACATAGATGCTCTCACATACAAATGTATGTACAGCCTTCACTGATAGTTGCTGTATGTCCCCTGCCCTTTACACATCTTCATATAGATATGGATACAGACCAATGACACATATGGAGGGTTCACAGTATGTAGACCTTTATAGTATTACTTTACATTACCTGTGTTTGTCACAGCTGCTTGTGTTGCCATCTGGTTTTCTGTCCTGCTGCTCCACTTCCCAGTTGTCAGCTTTCAGGTGGCTGTTGCTGAACAGTTTTGTTTGTGTCTGCTTAATTTCAATTTTCTCTGTCTCTGTCTCTGTCTGTCTGTCTCTCTCTCTCTCTCTCTCTCTCTGTCTGTCTGTCTCTCACATCCTCCTCAGGGTGCAATGAAAGTATTGCATGTGTGGACTGGGAGTACAGCATACTTTTGTAGGTATCTGCATATGCCCATGTGATGACCTCTGCACCAATTGTTAGCCAGCATTTGCTAATTGCATGCAGCCAGTTGTGTACTGATTGAAGTTCTCACTGTGATTTCAGAACAGTTCTATAAAAAGGTATGTGAGATAGGCGTAGCCCTTTCAGATTTTAAGGGCAGGGACCATGCTGGCATGCTGTGGACAATGTTCTGTGAGTGTAAAGGTTGGTATCTCTCTCATATTTCCAGCTGTGTGGTAGATTAACATTCCTCCATTCATTTCTCCAGTTTCCTGTACTAACTGTGTATGTACACTGACACCTACAACTACTACTACTGTTAATGTGTGTGTGTGTGTGCTTTCCTTTCACTTTTGCTTGCACTTTGTTGCTAAGGCTTCAATATTTGCCCTTTACAGTCACTACTTGTATGCCTGCTAGGTGTCCTGACTGTAGTGTGCTGCTGTAGCTTTCCTATTTTCCATGTACATTCACACCTTGGAATGCTTGCTATATCTGCTAGGGTGTTACAGCATGCAGTGTGGTCTGGCCATGGTGTGGGCCTTGACATCTATTAGGGTATTTGAGTATGCTGCTGAGCAGGCCCCAGAGACTCTCAGGTTCATCTGTTATCTGCCTCATGGAATGGTACATATCAGTGGGGTACACCCATTAAATTGTCTGGTATGCTGCAGTTGTGACTGTGGGTTAGCATGAGCATATGTATTACTACACTTATTCTGCCATGCAAGTGGTGAATACTTTCAGGACTCTATAGTTACCATTGCATGTGTTGTTACACATTTCTGCCTACTGTTTGTACATTTCACATGGAGTCTGTGGGGCATCCCTGTAAGTCATTCACTGTTGCTATGTCTAGACTCTTAACTATTCAAATATGGTGGTGTCAGACCTCTCATGTGTACAAATATTTGCAGGTTGTCCACATTTCTGCCTCATATTTTGGTCAATATCTCATGCACAGCTTTTTCTGGCAAATCACTCTGGGCTCAAGTCAGGATATAGTGACAAACATTCAAGTTTCAGACTTCATACCCTTCCAAACATCCCACAAAATGCAGACCCTGTTACTCTCTGAACTGTCTGCGTTTGTTGTAACATTATTTGTAATGTGTCCCTGGTTTTGGGCCTTTGCTCTACATATTTTATTACTTGGTCCGGATGTGTTCCTGTAAGAGGTTGTGGGGTATGGATAGTGATTATCCTGCTGTGAGTATGTGTGTGGCTTGCAAGGTGCTACAGTGACATTATTACCTACTAGCTACCAACTAGCATGGCTGTTTCTGTTCACACACTACTATTATGGAAATCCACTAGTTTTGACAGTAATTCTAAATGACATGCTTTGTGTACTACACATCCTATATTCCTTTTACATTCATTCCTACTATTACATGATATATTTATTTTAGCACAATGTTCTTGTATAAGAGTCATGGCTTAGTGGTAAGTCATGCAGACTACTGTTTCCAAGGTCGTGGGTTCGGGACTGACAGTGGGATTTTATTTTACTTCTGAACTGACTAGAGGACCTGTCAATCAAAGTGACAAAGGCACTTTTAAGCAGTTGTAACCGGGTTAGCGCTGGTTTGCGTGGAGCTCACACATGTGCACTAGCATTTAGCTCTGCGCACACAAGCGCACACCCGCTTACAACCGCTTAAACGTGCTTACTCTTACGCACACCCGCACTATTTTCTTTGAAAGAAATGAAAATGGGGAGTCAGGAAAGTGGTGAAAAAGGGGTCACAAAGAGGGTAAGACAGTAGGGAAACAAGCTTGGGTTTTGCAGGAGGGATGTAGGTAAGGCCCATAGCTGCCCATTCCTTCATCAGCAACAGCTGTGCATATGTTTGTAATTTGGTGTGACATTTGATACCTTCCACCCCTGAGAGAGGTGTAAGGACAACAGTAATACTTGTTGTACAGCCAATTGTAATTGATAGTTTCCATGTCTGGTAGACATATGTGCGGAATGGGCAGCTATGTATGGAGCGTAATTTTTTTGTGGGTACAGAGTGCCCTTTTTTTTTTTTTTTCAGGTGAGAGTGGTATGTCAGGTGAGGGAAGTCGGTATAGCTCGGGAGGTAGGTTGGGTAGGTCAACAGACATGACAAACAAGACGCATACAGGGGCGGTGTATGACACGTGTGGGGGGGTTAGACAATTGACGGGGACGGAGGTTTGGATATCCAGAGCCCATGAGCCCACAGATGGCAACAGTGGAACTGATATCCCCACCCATGGGCAGTTGCCACTGTTCCTTCACTGCCCAGGACGGGGCTGTGCTGGGGGCTGTGTAGGCCGGGCAACAGGCATGCCCATAAGTTGTGCCATCTGTGCCTCAAGCTGGCGTAGGGGCTCAAGAACAGAGTCCCGGATCCCTACGCACCACAGTCCGGACGCTACGGAGGGTGAGTGGTGGTTCTCCTCTGGCCACGCTTGCAGAGTGGGGATGGGCCCCATCCCCTGCAGAGCTTCCACCCGCAGGTGGCACAGGGTCACCGGAGGAGGGTCCAGACTGGGCACTAGTGCCAGGTGCACTCGCCAGCTGAGGTGGGAGAGGTGGGTCCGCTGGAACCTGCCTTCCCTGTCATTCTATGTTTTGCAGTATGTCATGACAGTTTGGGTTAGTAACATATAATACCATTCGCAATTAGTTGTAACAGCATGCATTAGTATTCCCATTAACCAAACACCCAGATATTCACACCATTGAACAGCAAGCATAACACATGCATAATTTGAACAGCAATACACAGTCCAACAACATGCAGGGTTGATTGATGGCATCAGGCCATCAGGTTTGGATGTATGAACAGGGCAGATGCATCAACGGACATGCAAATATTTAGGATCCATCAGGACAAATGTCCAGGGGTGTTAATTGTGATTGCACATACCATTTTCACGTGGAATGGATTATATGTGATTATAGGGTGGGGTGAAGAAAATATTATTAACAACTTTGAATACCAATACATATGCTGTACATTTCTAATAGCTACAGATATATACACACTACTATTCTAACTACAGTTTCCTATATGATAACTACTTCACTTTGGTGATAGGACTGTTACTGCTACATCAATATACATTTTATTGTTATTCATACACGTTCATATCTGGCTTTGTTCAGCTACATCATCCTGCTACATTTGCTTTATATAGCTATAGACAACTGTGGATGTTTGATATTTCAGACAATCATACTATCTGCATATTGCA
Source organism: Protopterus annectens (assembly GCF_019279795.1). Taxonomy (NCBI): domain Eukaryota; kingdom Metazoa; phylum Chordata; order Ceratodontiformes; family Protopteridae; genus Protopterus; species Protopterus annectens. The sequence goes on along the minus strand of NC_056746.1, from coordinate 1,056,965,065 downwards.
GACTGAGAGCAACATATCCAGATTTTGGGATACACATTCCAGCTGCAGCAACACTTTGGACACATTTCACAGTTTGGTTCTACTTGTCACATTCATTTCATTCTGTACTGACTGCAGTATACTTTATACAGGGGTTATTACTACTTTATTGGTGGATTCATAACTCTTTCTCACACCCTCTCACTTGTTTTCATTTTACTATTCAGGATGGTACTTACTTCTAGGCTTTATTGACATGTTTTACCTGTAGTTATTACAATCCTTTCCAGCAGTCTCACTTCTGTCATGTTTCAGTATTTCAACAGGGATATATTTCACACATGTGAGTTGCTCATCTTCTGCAGCTGTACTTTTCATCCTGCTGCAGGTTGTGCACTATGATATTATAGGTGGGGCATCTTTATTTCAGAATTTATTTCAGACATTTTCATTTTTCTGTTTGGATTTCAGACTGCAACACACTTTTGTAATCAAGCAATACTTGCAAACACTTTTACACTGTTACTTGCACATTTTATTACTTAGTGACTACACTGCACTCTTTTGCTAACTGTCATACTATTATATTTCTTTACAGTTACTGGGAGTGGATTACTGACCTGCCTGGTGGCGCAACCACACCAGCCTATCGCCATAGGCTCTGCAGTTCACAGAACGGACACCTGCAGCTGTAATATAAATGAAGTAATATTGGAATACACATCTCCATAATATCAGCTAATTTAATTTCTTACATACATAATTAAATGTGACTTAATCAGTAGTGGGGCGTTGGGCATTTGCCAGGCCTCCTGGATCCAAAGGTTCAATTGGTCCTGCTTGCGTCTCTTCAGGTCCGCATGGTGGTGACGGACCTGCTCACCAGTCCTTGGAATCCCTGTGGCACTGGTAAGATCATGAGCCAACCGGTCCCACGCCTCAGCCCTATATGCTCCCCACAGGACCTGGCCCTGCATGAGTTGGGCCTCATGATTGTGGACTAGGAGTCAGACCATGTATCTGGACTCCTCAACGCCCCACCTCTGTGCTCGAAAGCAACTACCCTCACCTACACCTGACATTCTGGCTGCAAGTCAGTTCTACAATCATTTATGCTGTGTATTCCCGCCTATGGGGCTTATATATGCTGTTTTTCCCACACTTATCTGTGATTGGCCATTTTGGAATTGTATCCACTTCACAAAACCTGCTTTGTCATGCTCCACTTTCTATTCATTCCTATATATTTGCTATTACTGCATTTCTGAGTACAGCTGTCATAGCTTAGTGGTTTAGTACCTTGACTATGGTGCATGGTGTCCTGGGTTTGAACCTGGCCACTGCTTTTTATATTTTATGACTGTCTAGACAGGCTAGGGGGTGTGTCTGTGTAAAGGCAATTTTGTTACAGCTTGCTCAACGTTGCCCGTTGGTTAGCTTGTTAGCGCGGTGCGCAGCTCCGCGCAAACAGGGTGCGCTGGCTTATGCCTCATTTGGCTGTCAGCACGCATAGTATGCTCAGCTCAGCTAGGGGCACACAGTTTGAGCGTGTGAAACCACTGCTCACCTACGGGCACTCATTTTGCACCTGTTAAACCACTGCTCACCTACGGGCAGATGCACTCACCTTGTTAAACTGTAGCTCAGCTATAGGCACATCTGGCATTTTTTTATTGTTTTGTTACCTCACATTTCTTCAAAATAAATGGACTATTTCATTACATTTTACATAAAATGTGATTTTATATGTGTACATCTTTGTCAGGGACTTGTTTCATGCTTATTTTGCTAAAAATATAAGTTGGCGGTGTGGGGGCTCGAACCATGTATGCCTGCTCTTCAGCTGACGTCTCTACCGCTACGCTATTGCTTCTTGGCTTACTTAGCATATTTAATTCTTATATGCTTTCCCACTGACTGCTAACTGTAGCTGCGCTACGGGCATGCCTGCACAAACGAGCACACTCACGGGCAAACATCTTTACAATTTAAAAAAAATATATAACATGTTCATTTATATATTTTCTGTTCATAGTCTGTGGGGGCATGTGTTGTGTTGTGTTTATTCACATCTCCGTGGACTCTGTCGTGGGTGTTTACTTTGGGCACTTTCACTCTTCTGGGGGCGTGTCCGCTTGCAGGGCTCGGCCTACGGACACGCCCCCTACTGTCTTACACAGACCGTGTTAGACTTAGGTGTGATTCAGCATGCTCTCATGAATATGCAGAGCATGCTGACATCACTCTGTTTAACTGCAGCCTCCGTGTAAGAGTTATAACTCTTACACGGAGGCTTCGTGAATCCTGCCCATAGTGTCATTCAAACCCGGAAACTGCCGACATCAAAGTGTAACTGCCAAAACATTTCCCTCTACAGTAAAAACTTCTGCCAGTCACAAGGAAAAACACCAATCTTGACTTGCTCTAATACCAAAAATGTAAACTGTCTAAAACCAGCACACAACCCAGCATGTCTAGCCAGGGCACTTTTGCTGTCATTTTTCCTGATGCTGTAGTCATGCTGGTAAATTATTTTATTAAGGGAACTGACAGCCTTTCCAATATAGAAAGCCATGCAAGAGTCACACAGAGCAAGATAAACAACCCTTTCAGAATCGCAGTTAAACTTGCCCCCATGGCAAACAGTAGTCAACCTGGACAACCACGTGTCACCCGGGGATAAACAAATAACGGGACATTGATTGCAGTGTCCACATTTCCTTGTAGTGGGTGGGCCAACCCCCCCCCAGCCACCTGCATTTCCAGCAATGATTTAATGTTTCTCTTATTTGTAAAAATAAATGATGGAGCAGCAGCAAAATGCTTGTTGATGTCCACATTACTAGAAAGTAGGTACCAATTCCTCTGTACAATCTTCTGGATATCATAATAATAATGTAAAGCCATGTTGTGTTTGTTATCTAATGAGCTGGTACCATCCTGCAAATGCACCAAGCCAGAAAGAATAATAGGAGGATAACGGTCATCCCTGAGGGCTCAAATTTCATCCTGCAATTTATTCAATTCCTGTGGATATCCTCTGTTAAGAAACATACTCTTTAAAAGATCAAACTGCTTCAAGCAAGCACCATCATCCGATGTCAACCTAGAAATTCTGATAAGTTGATTCTTGACCACCCCCTTCTATTGCTGAAAAGGGTGGAAACTGTCAAAAGACAGAAAAGCATTGTAGAAAGTAGGTCTCTGGTATATCTCTGTTCCAAAACTCCACCAGCTAGCTTTGTAATATCTGTGTCCAGATAGTAAATACTATCTTCACTAACAGTGGGCATAAACTCAAGAAACGAAGTACTGGTAGCCAAGACTTCCATAAATTGGATGGAATTCTGATGGGAACCATCCCATATTAATAACAAATCATCCAAAAACCTGAAATATGTCCTACATTTCTTAAATTCAAGGCATTTGAAGACAAAGTCTAGTTCCCAACTTAGCAGAACTATGTTGGCAAAGAGGGAGGGACAAGATGCACCCATGGCCACACCTGATATTTGTTTGAAAAAAATCACCATCAAATGATAGAAAGTTATTTCCAAGTACAGTTTCCATCAATTCAGTGACCAAATGCACCCCCTCAAAATCAAGGCCACCAAATCTGGTAACCACCTGACCAAACCAATCCAATCCCATGGTCTGTGGGATGACTGTGAACAAACTTTTGATGTCACACATTGCAAGCAAAATAGTACCACTGGAATCAACTCCCCTTAACTTGTCAATGGAGATCCCAAGAATCCTTGACAATATGTGGGAAGGGAAACAATATCTTCTTGAGTTTGTGATCAATAAAGTTGTCCAGGGGCTCAGTTATTGAGCCCCGAGCCGACACAATAGGACATAGAGGTGTATCATCCAAAGAAGAGTGACTCTTCAGAATTCCAAAAATTTTGGGGATAACAGGATGCTCAACCATCACATAATCATAAACACTCTGAGTAATACAATCAAGTGACAACAGTTCATCCGAAGCTATCCTAATGGCTCGATGGGCAATGTTGATTTTGTTAACTGAAACAACAATGTATACATTGGAGTCATTCAGCAATTTGTATAACCTCACAGCATAGTCATGGGTGTCCATAATAACAACACCCCACCCTTTGTCTGATTTCATGCACCTAATGATCCTGTCCTTAATAAATTCATTAAGGAGTGCCCTTTCATTAGATGTCATATTGTAGAATTTTTTCTTTTCTTTTCTCTTTGATCCCCCTAGCTCAGAGGACAAAGCCTGTTGAATATCTCTCTGGCACATCTTTTCAAAGACACCTAGAGCAGAGTGCAGGGGGGATTGATCCCACTCTTTTTCTTTGGACCAGTAGCTGCATGCTGGTATGATACATGATCCTCCATAATTAACCCAAGATTCACTATCCTAGTAAAGATTTTAAGTTCCACAATGATCTCCTCCACGGAGGCTTTACTAGCTGGTATAAAGTTAAACCCTTTCAAGAAAACTTTATGATATCTGGGCCCCACAACCAGGTTGGTATAATTATAAACAGTAAAATCAAAAAAAATGTAACTGAAACAGTACTCGTGTCCAGTCTTGGTAATACAGAGACAGAATGGTCCAAGATACCATCCTCAAGGCCCATTAGCAAATCCTCCATGAATTCTTCCTGTATGAATTCTTCTTGGGGTGATGGTTGGAGCCCCCAATGTACTGTTGATTCTGTACCTGTGTCTTCCCCTTGCCCACCAACCTCGCTGAGCATCTCAGGGAAAAGTCTCTGACTGCAACCTCAGTGTCGTTGCCCCCATCAGCCTCACCAGCGGCGTGGAAGTTATGCGATACAGCTTCGGTGTTCTCCAAGTTAAACCCACTGGTGGGCACCGGATAGACAGTATGGATTTTGTAATCTGTCTCATCATGGACCAACTTACAGTCTTTCCTGGCCTTACACTGAATAAGTTTACCTTCCACCATCACAAAAACCTTATTGTAGTAGTCATGGTGCCTAGGGAAATCCAAATCATTCACAACGGAGTCACTGATTTTCAAAATTGTTTCCTTCAACTTGGCCATTTGCCTCTCATTATTTTTAATAAGTAAATGAGTCAACTCGAGCCCATTCCTATCAAACAACTCCACCAACTCCAAATGAAAGGGTGAATTAAGCTCAACACCCTGCGAGAATTTCCACAAACGTAGTCGTCCCTTAAGCACCTGTTGCCTCCTGATGCTCTCTGCCAGGAATCCATTGCATAATTGGAGTGTTTTAAACTTAAATACATTATTTTCCAAAACAGAGATTTGTTTACCAAGGTTCATAAAAGAACCATCCTGGTGCTGCATATATTCTTTCACTGCCCCAACCTCACTGTTGTCGAGCCAGTTAATCAACTGGATTTTAGAAACAAAGTCCCCATTGTTGTTACTGCTGTTGACACTGCCTGTGCCAGAACTTGCACAACTGTTGTTCACACAGGCTGCAGGGGAAGTTCCAACCAACCTCATATGTTTACAAGTGCAGTCAGCCATAGAAACACCTCCCCCACCATGCACGTTGTTATAATTCACTAAAGCCTGGGTCAAAAGCTGAATAAGAACTGTAAGATTTCCAGGTTTAGTCAATTGAGAGGTTTGGCCCAATAAACTTGGAGAGCTAGTTTCAGACATCACCAAAACAAATGCGTAAATCAAATAAAAATATACCAAAATGCAAGAAATGTCATGGCAAACAGTAGTCAGCTGTTATCCCTCTGTTATTCTTTCTGACTTGGTGCATTTGCAGGATGGTACCAGCTCATTAGATAACAAACACAGCATGGTTTTACATTATTCCCTTGATGCTGGGGATATCTGGAAGACTGAACAGAGGAATTGGTACCTACTTTCTATTAATGTGGACATCAACAAGCATTTTTCTGCTGCTCCATCATTTACTTTTACAAACAAGAGGAACATTAAATCATTACTGGAAATGCAGGTGGCTGGGGGGGGGGGTCGGCCCACCCACTATAAGGAAATGTGGACATTGCAATCAACGTCCTTTTATTTGTTTATCCCCGGGTGACCCGTGGTTGTCCAGGTTGACTACTGTTTGCCATGGGGGCAAGTTTAACTGCGATTCTGAAAGGGTTGTTTATCTTGCTCTGTGTGACTCTTGCATGGCTTTCTATATTGGACAGGCTGTCAGTTCCCTTAATAAAAGAATTTACCAGCATGACTACAGCATCAGGAAAAATGACAGCAAAAGTGCCCTGGCTAGACATGCTGGGTTGTGTGCTGGTTTTAGACAGTTTACATTTTTGGTATTAGAGCAAGTCAAGATTGGTGTTTTTCTTGGTGACTGGCAGAAGTTTTTACTGCAGAGGGAAATGTTTTGGCAGTTACACTTTGATGTCTGCAGTTTTCCGGGTTTGAATGGCACTATATTTCCAGTGAGCTTAAAAGAAGGGCTAATATTCGCTAAAACTATATTTTATTATTGTTATATTTTACTATTGTGATGTTTTATATCTCTGCATTTTATTTTCTTTATTGCAGAATGTTGCATCAGCAGTTTTGTGGATGTTTTCTCTTTAATTTGAGGAGGGGATAAGCACTTGTTTGGCGCCTTTTTTATACATAAAAGGATTTCCTTTTTACTGTTCTTGGTTCTCATGATGTCACTTTGTGTTTTGATTAAAGAGCTTAACCAACATTTTTTTCTTGTGCTACAGTGAATAAAGTGTTTTGGATTGCTTTTTGGACTATTCTACATTCGTTTTTTGTTATTATGTGGTAGAAACAGATGCATGTAGATTTTGTAAAACAGAATTGGAAACAGTTGCACAACTTGTTGCTGGTTATGATATACTAATGGCAGAAGGACCGTATACTGAAAGGCATAACAATGTGGCAAGACTTTTGCAATGGTAATTGAGCAAACATTATAATACTGAAGTACCTGAAAATCACTGGAAACATAAGCCACAAAGCATCATAGGAAATGATGAAGTCTATATCACATGGGATCACCCGTTACCAACAGTTCAAAAGAGACATGTGAGAAAACCAGATATAGTGGTCCATGAAAAGAAGACAAAAGTAGCATTAATCATTGAAATCACTACAGCCAATGACTACAGTGTCTTGTATACAGAGAAACACTTAGTCATAAAATATCAGGATTTGCAGGCAGAAATAAGCGCAATGTGTAAGAAAGATACCCAGACAGTCCAGTAGCAGCAGGAGCAATGGGTGTTATAAAAAAGAATCTACAATCGTATTTACATATGTTACCGATGCATGCAACTCCATACGAATTGAAGGAGGAGTCATTACTAGGGACATTGCAAGTGCTGCGAAGAGCACTTCTGGCTAACATCAAAGATTGAAACAATACTAATTTCATGAACTTTAATCATACTTTGGCTTAGGAATCGGGCCCATTTCTGTCATAGTATTAGAAACCCAAAAGATTTGGAGAAATTAAAAAAGAGTAAATACTTATGAATATTGTTGTAATTCATTAGGATTATATGCTCCTATCCCACCTCCATCCTGCTCCTTCCTTATTTTCTCACCTTGTTTTCTTACCTCTACTTGCTTTCTCATTTCATCTCTGTGCTATTCTCCCATTTCCAAAATTTAATCTGGCCAGAAAATAAATACATCACATGCATGCCTAAAAAGGCTTATATATTAAAAATCATCTTTCTGTTGTCATACATTGCATGACAATTGGCAAATAGCATAGTCGATGTCCATAAATAACCACAGAGAAATGGTACGTCATGTCATGTGGCAAAAATGATGAAAAATCCTTCACATGCACAAATGATATTGCCATTAGTCACACAAATTAAATGAGTGCTGCTGCATGTCACCAAGCAATAATAAAACCTGATAAAGTTAATAGTTTTCCTGTAACTGCTTCTATGGTTCAACATATTCATGATGTGATGAGCCAATTCTCAGTGCACTGGATGCAAGGTTCTAAACCCCTGGAGTAGTATGCTGTTTTACTGTATTCCATTCCTCTACAGTGTGGTTTTTTTTATGTATTTTCTATTAGTAATTCAGTGGCATACCTTGATAATACTCTGGTCCACATGCAGTATAGTTGTGTACAGTAAATGCTGGAATGATCAGTGCTGCAGCAGCATCAGCTATACGGTCAATATCATGCAAAGGTTAAAACAGCGGGCCAGCTTCTCAAGCATCAGGGCACTTTCCATTTGCCCAAACTCTCACTCAGCTCAAGCTGACCTGACTAAAATGACAGACTTTGGTGTCAAGCTCTTCAGAGCTTTCATGCCAGCAAATGCAAATTGTCTCCAACCAGACAACCACACTAGACCTCTGGTAATACATGGAGTGTTACGTTTTGAAAGCTTTCAAGCCAACAGAGATAGGGAGGCTGAGCTCTAAAAGGAGAATGCTAGGAACAACAAAAAGTAAGAATTTATATCCTGGCATAAACACACCAAAAAAACAAAACAAAAAAAAAACAAAAAAAAAAACAAGTAAGATGGCGGAAGGGAGCCACTACTGCAGCAGTGATCATTCATTTTAACATCTACTATTATGATAATTTTACTTGCACAACTGTACTACAGTCATCATATTGAACACTGCTGCAGTAACCGTAGCTATATGGGTAGATTATCCAAGCTTACTACATTTGGGAGGTGGATGAAGAAGAAGAGTCCAGAAGCCCCTAGAGAATGGTCCAAACAAAGCTTGATCTAGCCTTAGAGAAGAAATCAAGCTTATAGTATTTTGTAAAGGTGTGCAATGAGGACCAACTTACTGCTTCTAGAATAATTCTATAATTCAACCCCTTCCAAAAATCCATAGATGAAGCCAAGGCCCTGTAGAGTGGGCCTTGACCGTGCCTGGAATAGATTTGTTGTGGTGGGTATAACAAAAGGTAATAACCCTAGAGAACCATTTGGAAATAGTTTTGACACAGGCTGCCCCTTCTTCTTACCTTCACAAGAAATGAGCAATTGATCTAAAGATCTGAAAATTTTAGTTCTGTCAAGATACTACCTGAGTTGTCAATGGACATCCAAGGTATGGAGTATCCTTTCTACCTCATTTTTGGTTCAGGAAAAAAAAAACAGGGTGATGGTTTGAGGCTTCTTTATGGAACCATGAGGCCATTTCATCATAAACATCTTCTGTTTATCTGTATTTTGTTGAGGCTATTTATTCTGCTTTTTGCCAAAATTAGATGAGGAGTTTGAGAATCCCTTAGAGCATTTGAAAAGTAGGGCTGAAAAATGTTAGAGATTCCCTGGTCACCTTAGCCTTTTCATCACACTTTTTGATCATCTCTACAGCAGAGGGGCCATGAAACTAAATCTCTGTCCAAAGGGGAATTTAAAATATCATTTTTAACATAATCCTGGAGGTTCTGAGAATGCAGCCGTGCAAACTTCTCTAAAACAGTAAAGAAGTATCGGCAGAGTCATACACACACTGCAATCAATGAGTAGTGACCTGTGCAATAGAAGAAACTAAACTGTTTAAAACAGATTTTTTTTTTGTAAGAAGGAACTACAGATAAAAGCAGATTTTTTTTCTTCTAAGAAGGAACTACAGATAAAACATTCCTCATACTTTCACAATTAGCCAGAATAAACTTTAACATACGAGCCTGACAATTCATAATTCTAAAAATCAAAGTTGTAGAAGTATACACCTTTTTTCTATACCTATCAATAATTTTCCCTTCCTTATCATAAAGTCGGAATTAACTAAGTGTTCAGCAGCAGTGGGATCAGGTAAAGCTATAGCGGCTGGGTCAGGTTAGGGAATACTGTACTGAAACTTAAAAGAGTGAGGAACTTTATATAGCCTATCTGCCTTTTTAGGGCAGCTGGCTGACTATCAGGAAAATTGCAGGCTGTAACTCACACATCCTCTAAAGCAGACAGAACAGGAGGAATGGGTGTAGATTCTGGAAATTCCTTCTAGAGCAACTCATAGTATTTTTTAAGGGACTGAGAAACTTCTGTATTCTCCAGTTAAAAACAATGGCACATGCTAGCAATAGTCTCAGAGAAAGAGAAACCCCTGCAGAAACCCCTGCAGGGAAAATCAGAAACTGTGCTCTCCTCTGAGTCTGAATCAGAAATCTCTGGAGAAAACCCTGTATCTGTCCCATCATCTTCCTGTTCATACTTGGAATTTTTAATCTCTTCTGGAAAAGAGGTATCCCTCTTTCTTTTTAGTAACTACTTTATGAGAAGGATCAATAACTTGAATTACACACTGACTGAGACCCAGTCAATAAAACCTGTCTAAGTAAATTTGAGGAGGAGTAGACACATGCTTAGTTTTCTTTTTCTTTTTGTCGGGAAAAATGGCGCTAGCCATGTTACTAATGGCAGAAGCAGATTCCCAAGGGATGGGCACAGCATTCTGACACTACAGGGAAGCCTTCCCTGTTCCCTCTCCCAGGACCAACAAGAGTGTATTTCTATGTCTGCTGAAGGGATCCAAACAGCTGTAGAGGATGTGGCTAACCCCCCCTCCCCATGGTCCATACTGGTTGTAAGTGCTACACTTGAGAGATCCAGGGTAAAAGATGAATGGTCTGAGGTACAACAAATGGCCACAACAGAGTCACCCTCCTGTGGCTGAGGCAAATTTTGTTGTTGGAAGAAGGACTGACCATTGACTAACACTTTGTCTCATGGTCAAGCTGAAAATGGTGCCTCTTTCCCTGGCAAAGCAAACAACAAATGCCAGTAAAAACTATAAGTCTTTAAAAGTCACATTTTTCACATAAAAAGCATAGTACGAGTCACTTTAAGACAATTTGCCATCTCAAAAAAGTAAAATAAACACAATTTCTCCACAGAAAATTTGGTTGTCAGTTACTTTATATAACGTTTTAACTGACAGGAAAAAAAGTACTCCCATTTAAAAGTATAATGCAATCTTGTGACAGTCCATTAAAACAAAATTCTTAGCTTTAGAATAACTTTCACAAAGAAGAAAGTAATAAAACAAAAACAATATTTAGAAAATGGAGTTTTATTTCCCAAAGGGAACTTATCTACCCAGCAAAGGAATAGGGCCAAGCCAGCCTTCAATCCTCGAAAGCCTTAGAGGAGCATACTCTTCAGGGGCAGTAAAGCTTTGAAGAGCTTCGCACCCAAACTTGTCTTTTAGTTAGCTCATCTCATGCTGCCTGACAGTTTGGTTGTGTGGTAGGTGCTGTGAAGCTTTGGAAGCTGGTCAGTTGTTATATCCTTGGCAGGATATAATCCATATAGCTATGGCTACTGTAACAGTGATCAATATGATGAACATCTAGTGGATCTCTTGGCTGGATGAGTTGGGGGGGTAGCTACTGAAAAATACAATGCAGGTACTTAAAAAAGGGGAAATGAAAAATGGGGAAAAATGCCAATGCAGGATATAAGAATAACCAGTAAGTACAAAAGAGACTGAGTGGAAATTATTGCAACTCAAATACAAGTGAGTGCTGAAAACGTCAGAAACCCAAACAGCCAGGCATACTTACGCAAAAGTGCTTTTCACCAAAGAAGCAGTTTTGCATAAGTATGCCTGTTGCCAAGGCCGTACTATGGTGCGGATAAGGGAAAATTCCCTTTTCCCCACTGTAGTGCAGTCTCGGACGGAGAATATTAAAGTAGGGGGGTTGTAGGGGGCACGGTTAATTTAGTGTTTTTTTTTTGTAACACGCTTTAACGAAAGCGCTTTTTCGATAAAAGCACTTTTATTAAAGTGTGTTCGGTTGTTATGGATTCGGACATTTGCTCATTCGAGCAAACGTCCTAGATCTATCTATCTATATATATATATATATATATATATATATATATATATATACATACATATATATATATATATATATATATATATATATATATATATATATATACACACTTTAAATTCTCGAAAAGCCAAAACGTCGAGTTGCAAAATGGGGAGATGGAAATAACAAAAATTTAAATTCATGAACGTCCAGATTGTCGTAAGTTTTCACTGCGAAAGGAGTCAGTTGGCCAATGTGGAGAACTTTGCCCTTTTCTCCACTGTAGTGCTATCTTGGAGTTGGTATTTTTAGTTTGGGGGGTGGGGTGTTTGTGGGTTTTATTTATTTTTTTTGTTTTTGTTTTGTTGGCCGATTGTTTACTTATCAGGGGAAAATTTACAATGATCTGGACGTTCATGAATGTAAACTTTTGTCATTTCCATCTCACCGTTTTGCAACTTGATATAGATCCATATATGTATATATAATATTGTTCTGAAAATAAAGCAGCATTAGCACTAAGTTTTATGTCTCAAAATGATCAGACCTCATCTAGTCAACATCATTGATATTTGAATGACTGATAAGTCAATACAAATAGGGTAACAGGCAGTACAGTTCCAGAACAGCTTCCCAAAAATAAACAAAAAAAGGTATAAGGACTTTGAATAAACTGAGATTATCGCTATAACAGCAAGTAATAGTTTACTTACATGGCTATGGGGAAGTAAAAAGAAAAGAGTGTGATAAAATGAAATGAAGCATAAACTTGGCTTTTCTCATATGCAAAATAGTGGCATGTAAAACCCGGTTTTGCATTGTGGGTGAGGGAAGGGGTCTATATCAGAAGACAGAAGAGGCATTTAATCGAACACCTCTTCGGTGACACATAAAGAGCGAACGCACTAGAGCGTGAATGCTCAAAACAGCAATTTCTTTCCTTGGGAAAGAAATCGCTTGGCCATCCCCGTGAGTTTACCCCTTTCCCCACTGTAGTGCGATCTCAGAGTTAGTATATTTAGTTAGGGAGGGTGTGGGGGGTGAAGCCCCCACATTCTTATGTTTGAAAGTGTGTGTGTTTGTGCTACCGATTTCTTTCCCAGGGAAAGAAATCGCTGTTCTGAGCATTCGCACTTTAGTGCGTTCGCTCTTTATGTGTCGCCGAAGAAGTCTTTGATTAAATGCCTCTTCGGTCTCATGATATGGACCCGGGGGGGAGTACTCTTTTACATCTGCAGCATACGTGTTCAGGAATTAAAGGACAATGTCTGAAGAACTGGTTGATCTCTGGCTGGATAGGAGGGCCACTGATAAATGCACTGCTGGCACCTTCTAACATGCTGTCATTACAGTAAGTACATAACTTTTGTATAAGGGACTGAAAGGGCCACCATCATTACTCAGAGTCCAAACCTAACTTTTTTTGGTGGATCCTCATAGAAGAATGTCCAGGATGGCTGTGGTACCAAAAGAAGAGCTAAATATGGGCATAACAGTCAGTTTATAGTGACTTGCAAAAGTACTCCATAATGCCCATGCACACATTGTAAAAATATCATGCACTGATACATCATTAAATAGTGCCTGTCAGAGTGGGAGTTAGGCTCAGACACTAAAAATTTGATGACAACACTACATGCAATTGACAACCATTCAGAAAGCGTTAGTTGTGAAATGTTATTGTCCACCTTCTTTTTAGAGAACTTTATCTGAGAGGCTTTTTTCTATCAATGTGAAATTTGAGTTGCCTATTAACATCCATGCAATGCAACAAGTGCTTTTCTTTGTTTGCTTAATTAGGAAAGAATACTGGTAAATGAACAGACTAGTGTACATTAATCTCTCTTGTTACTTTAGGCATGAAGGAAGGGTAAATCCTGAAAGGCACTCTCTCATTGTGGAACACCAGCTCTGTTATACCTACAGGTTCAAATGGTGGTGGAATCAAACCTTCTAACACAAAATAAAGATCTCAAGGAGTAGCAAGGTCATACGTTTTAACCTCAAAGTGCAAGAAATCTGGAGGCAGCTAAATATAATTGGGGGGGGGGTGGAGATACAAGCCTAAAATCAGAGACAGATTTTAAATATTGCTCTTAGAAAATTGCTAGAATAACAAATTTTGCATTAGTATGCATTTTCTGAAGGAGATCAAAATAAAAAAACTCAAATATTTGCCATTATTTAGTGACCTTAATCTTCAACGATTTGCCTTAAAAACCACACATTTTATGAGGAGCACACTAAAAATATGAAGAAATACCTGCTATAAATGCTTTGAAAACCTACAGACAAACCAATGACTAAGAGTAAGTACCTTTGTAGAAATCAGACATGTCTATTAGATGAATGCTGACTGAAGAATAATTAAATAAAAATCTAAAATCTAAAATGTGAGATAAATAATTGCAAATGCATGATATCAGGGCTGCAAAGGGAACTATATCCTGGACCAAAGTCCAAATGGAAAAATAAGTCCACTTAATTTTATAGGTCTTCTTTGTCTTCCACCTCTGAGCAAAAGTGAGTACTTGGACTACCCTTTCCAAGTGAACAGAGTCCCAAGCCATCACCAGAATTTATGAAGGACTGGTTAAAGACTTCTGGATGGATGGGTTAGTAGTTTTCTGTTTGGCCGCAAATAAAGAAGCATGTCCAGAAAGTGAGGCAACAGCACTGGAAACCATGCTTGCCAGGACCAAAAGGGATTATCACGATAAATTTGGCCTTATACATCTTGGCTATCCTCCAGAAACTTCAAAATAAGAGCAAATGTAGGAAAAGCCCCCCCCCCCAAAAAAAAATAAAATAAAAAGACCCGAGGGCCACTTCTGTGTGAAGACATCTCTAGGACATTCTCTAGAGGGAGGAATAAGAGAAAAAAGCTGCTGAATTTTGCGTTGGCTGAGGATGCAAACAGGTCATGGCAAGGCCTACACCAGCCATGGAACAGTTGCTGAGAGAATGAGATACAACTCATAGGGCATTGGTAGGTAACATCAGAGACAGTCTTCTAGGGCACTGACTTCTGCCAAGATATGGGTGGTAGTGAGAAGACAATGGCAAAAGCCCACTCCTAATCTCTCAAAGATGGTATATGAATGAGTTTTCCTTTCCTGCTGAGGTGCCATACCATAATCATATTGTCAGTGTGAGTAGAAATAGCACCCTGAAAGAGAGAGCCTTGAAATATTTGCAGAGTCTGAGGAACTGCCCTTATTTCCAAGATATTTATGTGTATAATAGTGTCTGTATGTGACTATGGCTCTTAGACTATCTGCTTCTGAAAATATCTCTTACCCTAGAGCAGAGGCATCCATGCTGACTGTTATAGTGGGGCTGGGGACTTACAAGGAATATTGCCAAAAATAAACTAGACTTATGAATTCACCAACTGATATGTTCCTTGCATTTCTAAGAAGGTTTGATTGGCGGCTATGGGATCTGCTGTACTCTTACACTCCACTGTAACATTTGTGGTATCCAGCATTTGCAACTACACAGATAGAAGCTTTTAAGAGTTCTGTTTTTTTATTACTGGTCCACAGGTTCAACCCATGGCTTCCCTTTCTGCACTAAACTGACTCCTGACCGCACTTTCTCCAGTGGTGGTGAGTGCCGAGTGTTAGAGAGTGGTCCAGACTGCAAATCCTGCAAAATGTCCTATCGTCACCCCCCATCAGCCTAATGAGCTCTGCTATAGTTGCCTCACAAGATGCATGCATATGTCTGTGCATGCTTAACCTCTCAACTAAGTGGCACACCACTTGCAGTGTGGGCAGTCTGGGCTCTTCATGCTGTGACAATACACATGCATTCATGCAGGTGTTGCCAATGCAGAGAGTCAAGCTGCCCCCCCCCCCCCCCCAAGATGGGTGAGCTGGCATCATCCTCTCACTCTGATCCTCCCCTGCTCAGTCCCTCCTGCACCCATGCCGCTAGTCAAATAGGGGTTGTCTGAGGTGTATTAAGGGCTTTATCCCTCAGCATTATATGGCTGGGTCATAAGCTTTCATGAGTTTAAGCACCCATAGATAACTGACTGCTAGAACAGTCTAACTTTGAAGAATCTGATACCTGATGAGGTAAAAAAGAATAATTCTGTCTAGGGTAAGATCTCCTCAACAAAGCAGTGCGCCAAATTGGCATCCCGTGAATGTGAACAACTATGTGGACAACAGCTGGGGCTTCATGATGCTCACTGTGCTCCCTATGCACTGGAAACTGGAATAGTGACAGAAGGTACTACTTGGGGCTATTAAACTGTCTACTGTGGGAGAACATCAAGAGCCAGACATCCAGATAAAGGAAGATCCTGATGCCTTCCATGCCTAGATGGGCAGCAGTTACTGCTATGCACTTGATGAACACATTGAGGGCTGAGTTGAGTCCAAATGGTGGAATCCAAAATAGAAACTGATTGGCTCCTATATAGAATTGGAGGAACCTCCTTGACTTTTTCATCACAGTTATGTGGATATAGGTGTCCTGGAGTTCCAAGCAGCACAGCCAATTATATTTGAATAAGCAGGGAAAGATTAACTGCACACTGACTACATGAAAGGGTTCTTTTTGTAAAAAACTAGTTTATGTCACTTAAGTCCAGAATGAATCAATTGTGCTTCATTTTCTTGGATACCAAAGTTTGGGTAAAGGTTTAAGCCCTGATGATCTGGTGAGCCCTCTTCAATTGGTCTGTTTTGAATGAGACTCACTGCCTCTTTTCTTTCTGCAGCTTTTTAAGGAAGAACTTATGAAAAGGAAACAACATGTGATCTATAAAGAGATATGTAGCCTCTGGATAAGACAGTCCTCATTCACTAGTCCCATGTGATGGCCATTCACATGAAAAAATTAAAGGACATGCACCTCCTGATGGCCTTCAGAGTGGGACACTGCAGCAAGATCTCAAGAGAGTTTACTAGAGGCTGCTGGGAAGGACACTTTGGGACCCCTGACCTTTGCCAGTTTTGATCACCTTTGGGTTGTTGGCCTCTCTGAAAGCTTCTAAAGCCTTTGTGGCCACGCCCAGAATGTCTCTTACTATGCTGCTGTTGGCTGAGCAGGAACCATAACTGGTGCAGGCTCTGCTGCATTTCTGAGAGCATGTGTATGGGTCATAATTTTGGGGTCTTTTTTGGGTCTCTGCAGCTGATCATTTGTTGCTTTCATGTGCTGTGCTTGCCACTGGGTCTATCATACTGACTATAGCCTCCCACACACTAACGTTGGCCCATGTGTGAGGCTGGTCAGGAGACTGAAGAACTTGAAGTGGTATTACGCTGTTGCCTGGGAATGTTTTGCAGTCTAATTTCCTGCCCCTTGAATGCTTTTGTTTTGTACCCAGAGGCTGGCATGGAATAGGCTCTGGAGTGTATCAGTCATGCCTCCATATGCACCTCAACTAAGAGCCTGGCCTCCTCTAGAGTAAACACCCCTCTACGATTTCCCAGCCTTCAGCAGGGATGTGTGGTGGTGGATCCAAAAGCGCGCTTCCCCATGATGGTCATGCCCATCTTCCCTGCCTATGCCATCAAGTACTTCAGCTGCTAATTCAGCCCAAGTCAGCTTGGGCATAGACAGGGCTTTATCCCACTATGCCACCATTACAAGCTGCAAAGCCTCATAATTAATGACAGCAGCACTGAAGGTCTTCCCCCCTTACCCCTGCTTCTGCAGTTTGGCTTTTAAGCTTGTACGAAAAGCAAAGTTCAAATGAGGTATTGATAAAGTTGGTCTTCTAGGGATCAGCAAAGTCTGTTAATTGAAGTCAGGCATGTTGTTTGATCACAATGGCAGTCCCTCCTATTGTCATTGAACGAGCAGTAGTTTTGTTTGCCCAGCACATGGATAATTTTGAAAAGGAGAAAAAGGGCAACATCTGGGACTTTGCTTTTATTTTAAGGCATCCATTTGGCAGACAGTCATAGTCCAGGAAGTTTCTTGAGCTATTTTTGTCTAGTCATAGTCCAGAAAGTTTATTGAGCTATTTTTTTTTCTGTAAACAGAACAGTGGGTCATGCCATACCATTTATGACTATCAAAGCAGAAGAGGAAGAGGTGGACAAGTAAACCCACTTCTACATTTTATCTAATGCATGAGATTCTTTATTTGGTGGATAGACAGCTGAGCTCTGTAAGTTGGGAGCTTTCTTTAAGGCAGCCACTGCAATGATACAGTCCACCCAGGGGGTATGTGCCAATCATGTTCAGTCCCTAGGTGGTTAGAAGATCATGTCCAACATTTTCTAAACAGGATTCACTATACTGGGGTTCTTCCATGTTTTTGAGTCACTAGCTGATCCAACTTGTTACCTTGGGGAACTACATTGAGAAAAACTGTTAATACAAAAAGCAGCATCTTTTTGTATTAAAAGTTTTTCTCAATGTGGTTATATTCTACTGTTGCTTTTTTGTTTCCAGTACTACCTTGGGGAACTACCCTAAAGGAGAACTGGGAAGACAGGAAGGTCTCCATGATTCCTCCAAGCTGAATTCAAGACAAGTGGAAGATGTTGGAATCCACTCTACCTTAATTGTAATCATCTCTGACATCTCCCCATTTTGTGGGTTCATCTTGCAGGGATTGTGAAATGCAGCACGCTCATTCTTATCTACATCTGGGATGGGAGACTCAGTGGGAGAGTTAAGGAATTTCTTCTTGCACCACTCCTTCTTTTCTGACATCACTCAGATGAAGCCTTAACACCCTGTGGAGGCCTCCCATCCCTCTCTTCTCTAAAGAGGTGTGGTGAAAGGGGAATAGCCAACAGTGCGGTTGCCTGAAGTCCCAAGTGAAAGGCCATAGTGGAGGCTTTTAAAGCTTGTGCGAATGGAGAGATGATAAAATCAGCAAAAGGAGAGAAGTATTGCTGGAACTGAATTCATCTCCAAATCCTGGTGAGTACCTTCATGAGGTTGACCCTGTTTTTCATGAAATCTCACTAAGACGACACTGATATATAGACTGCATTTTATATGGCATATATCACAGACAGAAGTAGGTTAAAAAAAATAAAGAAGATAGTTGGGTGCACAAGTTCCAGGATAAAAAAGCACCCAATCCTGGTAGGCACACTGGTACCAGGACTGGAAATAACTGACAGTGTAGAATCCTCAAAACATGGAAATATTCCTACAATGTGGTTAGGACAGGCCCTGGGGGTGGACCCCCCTGTTGTAGAAGGAAGTAGCAGTGCACAAAAATAAAAAAAAAACTGATGGGCCAAAAAAAACATACAGATGATAGAGTGGACTATTGACAATAGAAAATAAATTATGTATTGTTACTATTATGCAAAAAGCCCAGAATTTCCAGACAAAAGGTGTACAAAAAGATTAAGAGAGAAATTAGAGGAAAGAAAAATACTTCCACAAGAAAAACTGTCAGAAGTTTCAAATAAAAAATTGTGTTCATTAATATAGCAAATCCATGAAAAACACTATACAGACCAAGAAACCTTGTGCCGTTTGGAAACAAAGTGACTGAGGAACTGCGAAAATTTGAAGAACAAAATTTAGATATGTTTGAAGGGTATAAAAAAGAAATATGGACATGGGAAAGAAAGAGAGATCTGATATGGTGCAATATTTATGGAAAGGGGAAAGCTAAATTAATCAACACAAAAAAGGCAACCCCAAAGATTCGAAGAGAAGTATACATAAAGGCATCCAGATATGGAAAATGTTAGAATAAAAAAAATAAGATCACAGAGAGGGAATGTAAAACAGAAGATTAGTCACGTAGAAGTTAAAAAATTAAAAGCTGAAGTTTTGGAATATTTGCAAAGTAAAGGATTCAGTGTAGAAAGTCCAACACAGTTCATATCACAGCATGATGCAACAACTAGTCCCCAAAGTAAGGAGAAACAAGAGGAGCAGGAGACATCTGAAGAATTATGGACATGGACATGAGATTTAATATGGTGCAATATTTATGCAAAGGAGAAAGCAAAACTAATCAATGCAAAAAAGAGCAGCACCAAAGATATTTGAATTGAAATACAGGCAAAGACATCTGGATATGGAAAATTTCACAATGCATAAAATAAGAAAACAAAGAGGAAAAGTAGAAAAGATGATTAGTAATGGAGAAGTTAAAGAAATAGAAAGCGAGGTTATGGATTACTTGCAAAATGAAGGATTTAGTGCAGAAAATTTAACTCCTATAACAATACAACAGGATAGAGCAATGGACACCTAAATTAAGGAGGAAACCAGTGGAACAGGAAGCATCTAATCAGTTGACATATGAAGATACTTTGGAGGCTCCCATAGGAAACCAGTACAAAGGTTCAGTTGGAGTTACACAGCAAGGGAAAGAACAGGAAACTGGCAACTCTGACACAGTCAATGTTGTGGAGTTATAAGTCAGGGAGTTCCCATGTGAAAGAACAATGGATTACACAGGGTGAAACTGAAGAGGACATGGCACAGGAAGAAGCTCTGGAACTCTCTATAGAATGCACTCAGGCAACTGCAAACAAAGAATGTGCCCTCATTTTAGAAGAAAATGATGTAAGAGAAGAGTTGCTTGATTTAATAGAGATGGATAGACATATTAAGATCAATAAAAGAAATAGACTGCAAAAGGTCAATAAAACCCAAAAGGTTAGAAGTTTGATAAAACAAATGAACACAGTAATTAGGTCTGTCCATAGAGATTCATGCAATATAACAGAAGTAAATAGGATACATTACTGTGCAGCCAACTTAATAACAGATAAGGTCCTACCGCAAGAACACAGGGTAGTAAGGGAAAGGACGGGAAAATTTGAATGCCATCATAGAAGTATCACGTGGAGAAAACTATAAAGCAATTATGACATGAAGTTTCACTATTAGAAGAATATAGAAGAGGGAACAGATCAACAAAAATACTCAGAAAGATAGACGTGATAAAAGCAATGCACAGTATTATAACAGATCAGGATTTATCATGCACTATTGCAAATAATAAAGTAAAAATATCAGCACAGGCAGAAAAGCTTAGAAGATACACAGATAAATATAAAGGAAAAGTACAAAATAAGCAATTTATTAATGATCCCAAAAAGTTTTATAGAGAATTAGGAAACAAGGGAAACGAAATTGAAAGACCACCAAAAGAAGTAGATACATTTTGGAGAAGTATCTATGAAGATCCTGTGGAACATAACAAAGATGCTAAATGGATAGAAAAAGTAAAAGAAAGAATAAGAAGTTCAAATGTACAGGATATGAAATGGGATGAAGTAAGAGTCAGAGAGATTGAAAGAAAGTTAAGAAAAGCCTCTAATTGGAAAAACCCAGGCCCAGATGCAGTACCTAACTTCTGGCTAAGTTTTAATATATTTGCACGAAGATTTACCCATGAGTAAGAACTATTTATATGCTCACCCCGAACAGACACAGCCTGGCTAACAACAGGAAAAACAATGCTCCTACTTAAGAGTGAACCTGCAAGGAGCCCTAAAAATTCTAGACTAATGACTTGCCTTCCGATGACATATAAACTATACACTGGAACTGATGACGATAGAGTTTATAGTCATTTAGACGAAAATTCAATTATGGCAATAGAACAAAAGGGTAATAAAAGAAAGTCATATGGAACAAAAAGGATCATTTGTTGTTAAATAAAGTCATAGCTGGGAACTGTAAAAAGGGAAAGAGTCTAAGTATGGCATGGATAGACTACAAAAAAGCATTTGACAGTATCCCACATTCATGGATACAACAGTGCTTAAAAATGTATAAGATACACCCTACACTGATAAACTACATTACAGCGACCATAAAACTGTGGCAAACCACTTTGCAATTAAGCCACAATAAAGGAAAAAGTATTATTCCAGGGATAAATATCCAAAGGGGGATATTCCAGGGTGACTCTCTGTCATTGCTGCTCTTTTGCATTGGCCTTAACCCATTAAACTGTCTGCTTAACAGATTAGGTCATGGCTATAATTTGGCTCCCAGAAAGCAAAAAAGTGTAAAGCCTTCTCATCTTCTCTTTGTTGATGAGTTAAAACTGTATAGCTGATCAGATGAGGAATTGTAAGCACAATTGCACGTAGTCAAAACTTTTTCAGATGATATAAGAATGTCATTTGGTCTTGATTAATGAGCAAAAGCTGGAAAACTGCAGGACCAAGAAAACATCAATTTGGGACAAGAATGTGATATAAAAGAACTTGAGCAAGAGGTAGTGTATAAATATTTGTGAATTGATGAAAGATCAACAATAAAGCATAAACAAATGTGAATAAAACTCAGTAAGGAATATTTTAGAAGACTTAAATTAATCCTGAAAACAGCATTGACATGTAGGAACAGAGTTCAGGTTATAAACCAGTTTGTTCTGTCTGTCCTAACTTACAGCTTTGGAATGACTGAATAGCCTCAGAAGGTGCTGATTAGATTAGACAGGAAAACAAGAAGGAGGCTTCATGCTCATCAAATGATTTATAAAAATCAGTGCATACCAAGATCTATATATTCCCTGTTCCAAAGGAGGTATGGTCCTCCTTGAAATTGGTTACATGTATAGATCTGCAATCGTGGGACTGCATACATATCTGCTGACCTCACAAGCCCCAAACATAGTGAAAGTTTTGAAACACGAGGAGAATAAAATCTAAGATGACTTGCCTTCTTAGTCTAGCAGAAGCATATTGGCATCAAGCGGGAATAGAATTAGGCAGCAACTGAATGTGCCAAAAAGGAAAATAAAGAATATAAGGTGAAGGATCAGATGAGAAGGCAAGAAATGTGGAAAATGCATAAATATAGTTGCAAGTATAGAAAACTCCTGGAACACCCTCATGTTGATCAGGATCGAACGCAGGAATGGTTAAGGACAGGCAAATTCAAATCAAAGGATGAAAGATTAATATTGGAGGCCCAAGACAGTGGACTACATACACGTTGGTTTATAAAATCCACTGAACATGTGGGAGAAACAGACAAATGTAGGTTTTGTAAAACAGAATTGGAAACAGTTGCACACCTTGTCGCTGGTTGTGACATACTAGTGGTAGAAGGACTGTATATTGAAAGGCATAATAATGTGGCAAGACTGTTGCCCTGGGGATTGTTCAAACATTATAATATTGAACTAGCTGAAAAAGACTGGAAACATGAGCCACAAAACATCATAGAAAATGATGGTCTACATCACATGGGATCAACCATTATCAACAGTTCAAAAGAAAGATGTGAGAAAGCCAGATACAGTGGTCCATGAAAAGAAGACAAAATTAGCATTGATCATTGAAATTGCTATACCCAGTGGCTACAGTGTCTTGTGCACAGAGAGACACAAAGTCATAAAATATCAGGATTTGCAGGCAGAAATGAGAGCAATATCTAAGAAAGATACTCAGACAGTTCCAATAGCAGTAGGAGCAATGCGTCTTGTAAAAAAGAATCTATTTTCATATTTCGATACGTTAACAGTACATGTAACTTTGTACGAATTGCAGATGGAGTCATTACTGGGCACATTGCTGGTGCTGTGAGTAGCACTTCTGGCTGACATCAAAGACTGAAACAGTACTAATTTCATGAACTTTAATCATACTTTGACTTAGGAATGGGGCCCATTCCTGCCATGGTATTAGAATCCCAAAAGATTTGGAGAAATTATAAAAAGAAGTCCATCTTATGGGAGGTGCATGTAGGGAAGCATGTATCATTGGCACTTGGAACCAACATTAGGCCTATAAATCAAGTTACCAAGATTGATTCAAAGAAGTTGAGGACCAAACTGGTCTCGACCTCAATGGTTGAAACAACATTCAATATCAAAGTTAGGTCTGATGGACAGAATGGTGATTGGTGATCCCAAGAAAATCATTCTCAACCTCATCCATAAAGAGTCTGCCCCTGACTCTGACACTAAAGGTCCAATGGCCAATGACTCCAACACTAACAGCACCATCAATGGGGGGGGGGGGGAGTCAAAAGTCAAGCATTACAACTCTAAGGCTGAAGCTGGCATCATACTGACAGATCTGATGACTTTGATGCTGACACTGATGGGTCAAACAGCAGATTCATGGGGAGTGGGATAGGGACAGAACCCAGTCAGGAAAATGCTTGCATGGAGCATTTAGAAATTTGATAATGAAGGTATTCAACTGATGTTGAGTAGGGAAAGAGGACCAGGAACCCATAGGCTGACCTATTAGAAAGGTCTGGCAAATCTTATTATAATCTAAGTCAACCTAAATGGACCTCAGAAAACTAACAGACCTGACTGAGTGGAGTCAAGAAGTTCAAAGTTCCTTTAAAAGAAGGCAGGATGTGAATGAGCTATGTAATGTTTGACTGACAATGACCGAATAGATTATAATTGATGTATAATGTTTAATTAAAAGTATGTCAGTATGATTTGTTTTCATTTATATAAATGTAAGCTTGCCTGTGTCATAAGTGATTAATCAATAAAGGTGTTTACAAAAAACAAAACAAGCCCAGAGTTTCAGTACAAAGACAGCTGGATGGGGGCAAGGAGTAACTGACTCTAACAAACTCAATCCATCTGGGGGGGAACAAATCTTAGCCTGTATTTTCCAGGTCTTCTTTCAAAGGAAAGGGCTTCTTTTTTAACTTCAATGGATTTAGAAGGGTCTCCTCCTTGGATTTTTTTGCAGTGGAGGTTTTAAAGACAGCACCAATGTGTCAGTGCCCAGAGTAAAGTCTCCTTCCACACTTAACACATTTACAGTGCTTGTCCTGTGGGGAAGATTTTTGTCCCAAACATTTTTAAATACCCTATACTTTTTTCCAACTTTGTACTAGCAACCAACAACTACAGCTATAAAAAAAACACAGTAACAAGCAAGAAGTAGTACACTAAACAGCTGTCTAATACCACAAAAGATGTACAGGAATAAATCTCAAAATAACTAATAAACAACAGAATGTTCTATTAGAGAGGCATGCTCTTACAAAATGGTGCAAGTCTGATGGATGGGGGAGTGTACTAACAGGCGCAGCTAAACTGTACAAAGATTCCAAGGAGATTGGAACATACTGACCTTTGCTACACCGTCAAGATGAAAGGATCAAAAAAATAACAAGTGATCAGAAATAGCAGTGAAAATGGCAGTGTAACACTGATAAAAAGATGGGCACCCTGGCGCTGTTTATACCACTGTGGCAAGCTAAACAAGCAGAAAAAGAGATCTGGAGACTAGTCCTAGTGTATAAAGCACTGTGGCTAAGGAAAGGGGCCCAAGTAACCTGGGAATGTTTTGACTTCTGGATAACTAAGTCCTGAAAGTCTTAGTCATCTGGGTATTAAAAATGGAAATTTTCTGACCTAGATTTAAAGTTTGTAAAACTCAGTAAAAGAAGAGAAAAACAGAATGGTCTGATATGAATCCCGGAGAAGAAACAAAGTATAACTGAGTCAAAATAAAGTTGAAAAATATTGGTATGAAAAGTTTATAATGCAAAGTACCCTAAAGATAATGACGTAGCCCATGGCCATATCTCTAATGTGACTTGCTTCAATGTGTGGCAAGAGAGACCTGGAGAACAAGGGCCTTTCACAGAGTATTGTGTTAGTAGCCTGGAAAAGTCTGAGATGCCAAGCCGCCTGACACCAAACAGCATTAGTCTTGTTGTTAAAGAGAATGGGCATCCTCATACCATTCTCATAATATTGCCCCCCTTACCTGACTGTCCTTGGAAATTCTCCTCAGACAGCTTAGTTAAAGGAAGAATCAACCTGTGACTGTCCCTAGACCGGCAGAACTGGGCAACATTTCATGACAGCTGCTGTCTTCCATGGAACTGGCTGCAGTTTTCTGGTGAGCACCAAGATCCCAAATCTCTGGATCCATAACCTTGCAAGATACTAGAATGTAGAGACTATGTTTTTCTAGCACTTTCCAGTTGTTTCTGTTCCTTTGTGCCATGCAAAAAACACAGGCAAATTTGTGTCCTGTGTATCCTGTTACTACACTGTGAAGGATAAAATTTGAGGATCACAACAGTGAAGGTCCAGACCTTCCTCTTCATGTTTTATAAGGTGTTAATTGACTTCTTATCCATGTAGTAGAGGTCCCAAGAAAGAAGAAGCTAAGTCCATCACCTTGGTGTCCTCAGTGAACTCAGCTGGCCACAGCCAGGATGTAGGCATATAGCAATACTGTATCTTGCTGCCCTAGCAGTACCTTCAGAGACACTGTAAATAACTCGGGACATAAGGATGCTCATGTTAGAAGATGTAAGGTGTGAGCCTTAATCTTATCTTTCAATAGGCATTGTGGGAATTCTTTACCACATGCTGCATTTATCATGACACCATGGAAGTACATTATGTGTGCCAGGTGGATCGACACCTTCAAAAATAAGGTGGTGGATGGGATCATACCACTTTCTATACGCAGTATATGTTGCACCACCCAATGAATAAACGTTTATATACACATCAAACAGTTCAAAGGTTTTTTTTAAAGAAAGTAAAAATTTAAGCTCATTGTAACAATATTAAAATGTTTTGCAGGTCTCATTGTAACAATATTAAAATGTTTTTGCAGAGGACTTTGACCTCTTTCAGGCCCAAAGAAAGGTGCTTTACCCCCCCTCCATACCTCTACTACATACACAAGAAACTCCTGCCATCTTTGTGTGAGTTTGACTGAAATTTGAACTTTGCTTTGATGGTTATGTTTGTTTATCTACAGATAATGTTTTGTCTGATTTTAAGCAGTTTCTTCTAAATCTTTTTACATATTATTCTACTTTTTTCTGTGGTTTACTAGAGAGCTGCCTGCTACCTATCAGATGTTATTAGGCAATATCCATTTAAATTACAAGTAATGGGGAAATGCCAGAGAGAAAAAAAATTCTGTTTTGCAATAAAATGCCACAAATAGGATGAGATAACAAAAATTGGCTAGAGAACATTAAGAATAAAGATGTAATAAAATAATCTGTTAAAAAGAGTGTATTTGAATAATATAGAGGATTATTATTGGTGTTTTGTCTATAAAAAGTATGCTATGAGTTTTTCCCCTCCAGAGCAAAGGTCAAGAGGTAAATATTGATATCCGTGAAAAGAATACATTACTTTCCTAGTTATGATTGATAAGACCAGATTCTAATTTTTAGTAGTGAATGGAGCTTTAGTTCCTATCATGTACTACAAAAGTTAGAACAAACTGCTGTAGCAGTAACTATTTTATTGTTTAGAAAGCCATAACACCCTAACTGCTGCCACACAGAGGAGCTACCTCAGTAAGTCAGTAAAAGGAGTTTAAAAAAAGGCTGAAGTAAGTGTTTAAGTTGTTTTAATAGCTTTCTGACTCTCTTCTCCTCTGGTCACTGAGTGCTGTTAAAAGCAAGACTATTGCATAACAGCACTGAGATGATACATAATGATTTATTAGCACCTTTCTGAAATCAGAAAGGTGCTTAACAAGCCTGTCTTTTCACTGGTTTCAGAGCATAAACACATAACTCCATGTATTAGATATTTGTTTAAGACTTTTGTATTATGGATGAAAAAGCTTATTTTTCTGACACATGCAGTTGCATTGTGGTATATGGTGCTGTTTATAGTGTAATGTTTACTTCACAGAGAAAAAAAATAAGGAACATATTTTCACTGTTAGTTTATGCACTGTCTAATTCTGTTAAATCAAGATTTCCCCCGGATTCATGAAGCTTGCGCCAGGCTCAGGCATAGCGTATGCAGGATAACGCCAAATATGTCTGCCAAGCAATTCAGGTACGAACCAATTCCATGTGCACTACCGGCGTACGCCACATCTGCGCAGCCCTCGGCATAGGTATGCTAATCACCCCATTCACAGTGTCGCACCATGCAAATGAAGGCATACAGCGATTCACGAAGTGGTGCAGGCGTAGCGTAAGCCCATGGAAATGTAAACCAAAAAACATGGTTTACATTTTCCCAAACAGAACATCGGAGCTATGGAAGCAGACCAGACTCATGTATTACAAAGTTAACATATGCCAATGGCTAAATACACAGCCAATGGCACAAGAAAAGATGCACAACACCTAAAAAACATTTAATGTCATGTCCACAATAATGCACAGTACAACCGCAGGGCATGTGTGCGCAAACAGGAATACAAAGAAAACATATACAAATGTCATAAAATCGCAATGTAAGACAAATCAGGATTTCACCATAATACGCAATGGTAGGCATGGTACACCACAAGCAAGGCGCAAGGGTTGCCAAGGGCCTGCGACAGTGTTTGGCATGGTAACTATGAACTAGTAGTCAATGCCATGCAAATGAGGCAGGTAATACTGAATCGCAAACATCCCGCTGGATGAAGGATGTACCAGACGGTGCAGCGCTATAACACCGAGGAATGTCTCAGAGGTGATACATGACATCAGCAGAGGGGTGTATCACCGTAGCTGTAAGCACATTGGAGCAATGCAAATCTGGCCTGGCTGTTGCTAAGCAAAGCTGCAGGACAGGAGTGGGGAGGAGGGTCTAGGATCGTTCATCTGAGAGCACAAAAGGTGTCCGAAAGCGCATGTGCACAGGGATGAAAACGTTCCCGAAATCCGGTATGTGGATGCACGCGCCGCGAACAATAGCACAAACAGGAAGGTCAGGTGAAGAAATGAAGGAAATGAAGAAGTAGGGTAATTGGCATACTACTGAGCAGTTAACACCAATCAACTCACGGTGGCCAGTTGACAGCAGTAGACAAGCCTGCATGCAGAAACCTTCAAAACAGGATAGGGGAGGCATAGGATTGAAAAGAAAGGAGGGGAGGAATTGGAATGCAAAGATAGGAGAACTGTCATAGCAGAGCAAAGCAAACCCACAGTAGACTAGCAATAGAACACATTACGCAAGATAAGCCAGGTCTAGGAAAGTACAAATGAAAGCAGGCTGCTGGATGCATGCCAGCAAATGGTAGGTGTAATGTGCACAAATGTAAAAGGAAGGGCAGGAGGTAATTTACGGCAGCCAAATGTAATGCAACACCAAAGGCAGCACAATAGTGGTTCCGGTAATAAACCACAGAAGATACCCTGTAGCCACGATCGTACATACACACCCTATGACATCATCAGTGTTCACAGCAAAATAGTATAAAGTGTGAAAGCACCCAACACACACCTGTGTATTCCCAAACACTGCACCATAGGTGTAAACAGATGGGGAACTTTTAAAATGTACATGTTGGGAGCTGCCATAGCTGTGATTCATCAGCATGTGTTACAGACCGACGGTATTGTGGAGGAGAAGAGTGTTCAGACCAAGGGTAACCTACCAGGGGCTACATGATCTGGAGATAGTAGAGCATTACAGGGTGGACAGGGACATCTTACAGCAAATAGTAGATCTGCGCCGGCCACGCCTGAAAACCAGAAACAACAGAGGGGAACCCATCCCAGTGGACACGAAGGTATGTGTAAGCTTGTGAATACTAGCCACAGGTGCCTTTCAAAGGCCAACTGGAGATATAATGGGGATCTCACAGGCATCAGCATCCAGGGTATTACACCAGTTCCTGGATGCCATGTTACCACATGCCAATGAGCAGATATACTTCCCCCGAACGCAGGAGGAGTTGGCCAGCAATATGTGTCACTTCCACCATGTGGCAAACTACTCGGAGGTACTGGGTGCAACAGACTGCACGCACATACATATCAAGTCACCACCCAGTGAGCATGGTAGGCGCTACATAAACCATAAGAGATTCCACTCCATCAACTGCCAAGTCATGTTCAATGCCCAGGGCATTATCATGGATGTGTGTGCTGGCAGCCCTGGAAGCTACCACGACTCCCATATCTGGCATGCCTCCCAGCTGTATCAGGTATTTGTCAGGGGGACATCCCACAAAGCCACCTTGTGGGGGATGCTGGTTATACACTGGAGCTGTGGATGATGACCCTCATCAGAAATGCACACACACCAATGCAAGAACGCCATAATGAGGCACACGCACAAACCGGACTCATCATAGAGCATGTGTTCGGGATGCTGAAATCACGGTTCCGGTGCTTGAACACATCTGGTGGAGCCTTGCAGTACTCTCCAGGCACATGTGCCCACATCATCATAGTATGTGCCATGCTACATAATATGATCCTGCGGAAACAGCTGCAGCAGGGTCAAAATGGGGGAGGGCCTCACAGCCCACCGCAATTGCTAAGGCCAACACAGGCACAGAGGGATCCAGACCACGGACACACTGTGCCAGCCCCAGTAGGCAGACGGAGGCATGCCCAATATGCCTACGCCTTGGCAAAGAGGGAATGTATAGCACATACCCTGACAGTGTAGGCCCCCACGGACTGACACCCCTCTCCACCTGCACACACAGTAAAATGGATGGCACACAAACATGACCACCTGTAAATTGTGATGTATAGGTGGCCCACTGTGGAATCCTACATAGGCAGCCCTCAAACATTGTACACGCAACAGCCATTGGAACATGGAATGTCAACACCTGAACAGTACATGCGCATATCAGCATCTGTCAGTGCTGTGTGTATAGGTTCTCAGGTACATCGGTAGGTACACACCCGATTGTCAGAGGCAAAACACCAAACGAGGCAAACAGTGTCTCCCATTGCCACAACATCGAGTAAGCAACTGTCGCTTACTGGAGCAGAGGCAATCACGAGAGCACATGTGTGCAGGCACTGTCCTGCACACACTCAGCAGGGATTCCCTGCCGCATTAATGAGGGGCTCCACATAATGTAATCATGGATGTTGTGTCAAGGCAGGGGATGTACCCATGACAGGTATTTGTCACCCCAGCATGCTGTACCCATGGTCGTATGAAGGTGTAGCACATTATCGGGTGTAGCTCATTGTGATATACATACCCAATGCCGGAGTACATCCAGTAAACATCACATGGACATACCATTAACTGGACTCATCAATATGTAAACTAACGGAGTTATCCATGTGAGTGCAGTGTGGAGTAACTGCTGTAGTCTACTCCACATACAAAATGACATAATACGTGTACAACCCCCAGATGTCCAAGTGGTTTATGCAGTGACCGTCGTGCATCTTCCCGGTCCCACGTCCTGCAAGGGATGTAACGTAATCCCGATGGCACGGGTAATGCATTCCGGATGCAGGTCATCAGAATATATGTAGCACACATTAGCGGGAATATGCGTTGCCCACTGCTGGTAAGCGATGTTTAAATACGACTATACGGATATGCATGAAACAGGGCTAAGCTTCACCGACCACTGCACAGATCACGGTCAATGATGTACAGAACAGGTGAAACCAGCATTAGTCACCCCTGCACAA
This sequence comes from Protopterus annectens, assembly GCF_019279795.1. Classification (NCBI taxonomy): domain Eukaryota; kingdom Metazoa; phylum Chordata; order Ceratodontiformes; family Protopteridae; genus Protopterus; species Protopterus annectens. The sequence continues at coordinate 1,056,934,049 of NC_056746.1, read as the reverse complement.
ATAGCACCTGCTCTGAAGGGTAAAAATGACCACTGCCAGAAGTTGAACAGGCAGTCATGTATACAATCACCCAACACTATTGCTAGCCAAGATGTACGTACGGTAGGGGTGCCACATTTCAAATGACCAATGTGGGACATACGCCAGATGTCTGCAGGCCGACACATACACCTGGCCAGTACGAAAACCAGAACGTCAGTGTTTTGCTTAGATAAAAGCTTATTCTAGTAATGGTTGTAGGCACGTGTTCCATGTCCTGTAATATGTAGGTGGTTCAGATACAGAATAAGTGTTGTATGCAACTATTACATAAACTATAGGGAATATGTTTGTCCCAAAGTTGCAGGACATTTGCCATGTTCACAAATATTTTGCAGGACACAACTGCACAAAGAGGGACTGTCCCTCGCAAAGTGGGATGGGTGGTAATCCTAACCTGTGGCAGGTGTGTAATGTGACAGGTACAGACACAAACGTGCGGAGTCCAGGAAACACAGTATACACCAACAAACACACAATGAAAGGTGTAACGTGCCTGTCACCACCCCTGTCAGAGATATGTGTATATATATATATATATATATATATATATATATATATATATATATATATATATATATATATATATACACATGAACTCCAAGAAGAGCTAAACCCAAACATAAAACTACTGTTCAATCTCAGCCTTACTACAGGATATGTACCCAAAGAGTGGCATACAGCAATAGTGGTCCCTCTCCACAAAGGTGGTACCGCAACGGATCCCGGAAACTATTGCCCCATAAGCCTGACTAGCTTGGTCTGCAAAGCAATGGAAAGGATCATCATGGACCTCATAAATAAAGATATTGGGGACGTACAGACACTGGATCCTACCCAGTTCGGCTTTATTAAGGGTAGATCCTGCCTCTTAAACCTGGTTGATTTCTTTGAAATAGTCACCAAGGCCATTGATGAGGGAAAGTCGGTCCACACAGCCTACCTGGACCTCGCAAAAGCCTTCAATACAATACCCCACTCGGGCATTATAGATAAGCTCACCAGCTTAAATATAAACCCCTATGTCACTAGATGGGTTGCAAACTGGCTCAAGGACAGAACCCACATGGTTAGAATTGCTGGAGCCATGTCAGACTCCAAACCAGTTACAAGTGGCATCCCACACCAAAGCAGTTACAAGTGGCATCCCACAAGGCTCAGTCCTGGGACCTCTCTTGTTTGGTATATATTTCTCGGAGGTACAGGCAAACATGGAAGGACTGTGGCTGACCAAGTTCGCAGATGACTGCAAACTGGGCACCATAATCGACTCTCCAGCTGGCACAAGCATCCTCCAAAAGGGCCTCATAGAAACAGACAACTGGTGCCAGAGCCATGGCCTCAAGCTAAATGCCAAAAAGTGTATAGTCATCCCCTTTGACCAAAACAAAGTGCCCACAAATTACCACATAGATGGTAATCCATTAAGTACAGAAGAAGTAATTAGGGACCTGGGGACCCAAGTTGATAGCAATCTCTCATTTGATAACCACGTGGCCAAAGGGGTTAGAAAAACATTTTATATAGCCCACCTAATCATGAAGGGATTCACATCTAGATCAGGGGAGGTCATCGTGCCTCTTTACTCATCCCTCATCAGGCCCATAATTGAGTACAATGCCCCTTTTGGGATGTACCTTACCAGACACCTGCAGCAACTGGAAAGACCCCAAAAGTACCTCACCAAGAGGATCAAAGGGCTCAAACAGATGCCATATGCTGCCCGGTTAAAGACACTTCAGCTCTACTCAGTGGCATACCGCCTGCTCAGAGGCGATCTGTGCCTGACGTATAAAGCCATGTCCAACCCGGAATTAATGGACATGCTGCACCTCAGAAAATCCAAATCCCATCAAGCTACGCGCTCGAGAGACTTCACTCTGGAATAAAATCCCAGTCCAGGTTTGACAGAGTCCCTCATTGACTCTCTTCAAGAGGAATCTTGATGAGTGGATGGGTGATCGTAGGTTTACCCCGGGTATCATTTCTGTGTCACTGTTAGACAGAGGCACAGTATACTAACCTCGAAAAAGGGCATAGCAAAATTAATTTAAAATGGGTGGCGAAAGCCAAACACACTCTGGCTAGGCTTATAAATGTCCTAGGGCAGATAGCCTAGTATGAACCTATGAACCTATATATATCTACACATATATAATACAGATAGAAAGGGCGATAGTGTGATATATGTCAATATATAAGGAGTCACTGACATCTGCAAATATATAGATAGCTCAATGACATTCAAAACACCTTGGAGGTACAAATAAATAGGATACCGCCAACTATGGAACGTGTCACACACCGACATGCGTAATCACGAGGCTGAAAGACAGAAAGAACACAGTACTGGAACAGTAGAACCGCTAGCAATATTATGACGATAGTAAGGACATGTAGCCACCGCTGCCAGCGGTACGGTCTATGTAGGTACCGTGTACAACTGTGTTTGTGAGTGATGTAGCCTGTGCATGTGTGTGTTCAGGGTGCCATGTGCATTTCTGTGTGACTGTAATGTGTGTGCGTGTGTGTGTGTGTGTGTGTGTGTGTGTGTGTGTGTGTGTGTGTGTGTGTGTCCGCATCGTGTGTCTGTAGGTGTCAAGTCGGAGGTAGATGATTATGGTAGGTGCGGGTATAGCTAGCCGTAGACATGCGGTAAACACCTGTCCCACATTGGGAGGGACAGCCCCTCCCTGGGTAGGTGTGTCCTGACATGAAACATTACAAAGAGCAACTGTCCAAGAGTGTAGGACATTAGTATGTCCCAAATATTATGCAATAGTTTCAGGAAATAGTCATGCCTGTATGTAAGAAACAGAAATGTTACATGCAAAATGATAAGTAGGCAAAGTCCAAGAACAATAGGTATGTAATGAGGATAAAAGTATGTGCTATCCTGTGTACTGACCGTGGCTATATGTCAGCCTGTAAACACCACTTTGTGACCCGTAAGTGTCCAACTATGGCCATATGAAAAGGTGGCAAGCCATGCCACAGAGGGTCTGACACCAACACCACTGCAATGACTGCAAATATCTGGGACAGACATACACGGGATAGCTGTCATTTAGAAATATCCCTGCACATATCGCTGTACATCCGGAGGTATGGAAGTATCAACCTCACCTGCATACCATATAGAAACCAATTAACAATGGCGCAATGTAAAATCCAGTAACAGAAGTCTACTAAGTGATAGCTCTTTAATTAGGGAAGGAGCCCACACACATATATATGGACTATGTAGAAATGCAAGCCCCACAAAACTGTATATGCTAAGTACATCCGCCTATATCCCCCACACTGGAAACAATAGCAATACAGACCGTAATCACAGCACAAACATCCAGTTAGTCAATTACATCTGCTGAACCATTAACATACCTTGTGAGAGACACATTTAAAGGCGCCATGCAAAATTGTATCCGTTGTATAATGGAACAAGCGGCGATGTTACAGGTGTTGTTTGCAATAGTCCATTATCAGACGGGTGCGATGACAGGTACAGTCACATGTAGAACCACATACTCAAGCCGTCACACACAATCCACGAGGGACATGACTCCAAACTACACTTGGCTCTACACATAGCAGTTGCAATTACACACAACAAAACACAATACAGGCCATTTCCCCGAAGGTAGGGCAAATGGCCAACGCCCAAGTGGAGAATTTAATTATACTCCACTGTTGCCGCGTAATTGGTGAATGGAGTAGCTGCACAGCTGATGTGCACATAATTAGTCACACAGAAACACCAATTGCTGGCAGTAAACCACATGTTGCAGGTCTCGACATATATAAGGATGACTTGCCAGATATGCAAACCGTATGCTCATACCTTAAAACAGTTTAAAGAGTGATACAGAAGAGTGAGGTAGAGACGAAATACCAGAACGATATCAAGGTATGTAGAACACTTGGTATGTAACTGTATGTACAGCATGTTCTGTATTAACTATATCAGTGTATGTATAGCCTGGTTTGCATTAATTAAAAGTGTCCACAATGCATAAAGTGGGAAATGGTATTTATGTAGTGATGTCTTGCTGATCATACTAATGCTTGTAGAAGTTGTGCATCCAGCAGTGGGCCACAAGGTAAACAGCACAGACACCACAAGGGATGTAACATGAGGGCTTTAAACAGAACAATGCCATATGACCCGCCGTCAGTGGCAGGGTATGTCCAACAAGTACGTGCCATAGCAGGGGATAGTATATGTTGATATACTGTAACAGTGCGCATGTGTATGGGCATATAACGACAATGACATGTCTAAGGTGGTCCCGCTGTGTAAGTATGCTTTGCATTATGGGATACCATGTAAAATATGTGTAATGTATAGTATAGTAGATTGATATGTCAGATATGCTACACAGGAGAACAGGCATATTATGCATACCAAAGGTATCGTATAGTGATGTGAGTAGCATTATTTAATTAATTTATTTATAAACAGTTATGATGAAATAAATAATGTAATCCACTCTGTTCATTTGCAAAGGATGCAAACATTTCTCCCATACTAGAATAGCAAAAGAGATGTGACAGACAAACAAGAACATGATTGGCGTGTACAATAACAGGATACATATGGCCTGTAGTCACGGGACATTGTAATAGCATGATAGCTAATCTAAATGGAAGGGCTACTCCAGTAACCATGCACAAAGGACATGTAATAGCTCCACAGGTTCATAGTGGGGTACATGCAGTCTGGCAAGTCTATGTGTAACAGCAACTATAGTGTTCACATCAGTGGCACCTCTCTAGGGTAGTGTCCTGTGAACAGAAGAGCCATGTGTAACCTGCACCTCTGCACAGTACAGCCACTGCAGTGATCCCTGGCGTACATGTGTCCACCATCCACCAAGTGAGGTATCACATAAACAGTGCTACTGAGTGTCCCTGCATAATGTACATAGGAATCTTGTTCCAAAGCATGGTGAGTGTCCGGTCTGGGAATGCAACCCCCAAGCACATCCCAGACATTGTTGATTGTGTGCACATATCCATGAGCATGATGCTCACAGTGGCTATTGTTTATGTCGCGTATGCAGAGTATATCCATTAACATAGTTGCAGACATGGGCCCTGTCTTTGCAGCAGAGGTCACCCCTGAGTATGTAGTCCACAAATGTGTACAGACGTGGTGTCTGTACTTCAGCTGCATACTTTAACTGTCGTAGCTCAATAAACGTCATGGAATGTTAATGTTGTGTTATGTAAAGCTGTAGCTGTTGTGTAAGGTACACCCTAAGTGGGGTGTTGTACCCTTGAATGTGTATGTAAGTCCGGTGTTCAAAGGTGCAATGGGTGTCTATGTACCAGCTACACACCCAGTACAGACAAGTGTGGACACGTAGAAGGATATCCACACCACAGTGGCAATGTGGTAATCACAGGAGTGTGTGCGACATACGTGTGTAGTACGAACACGTACAATGCAACATGTATGTAGGGGACTAACATCTATGTGATAACCAGTGGGTGGATGGTGTACTGCAAAGGTGATGTTCATACCTAGTGTCATGCAGGTTGAGGCCATGATGTTCATATCAGGTATCCGTCACAGTGACACCCATATGGATGGGGTCAGTATCAGCTGGTGGATCAACAATGGTGCTTGGTATGCAGTGGTCTGTAAAGCTAGGCAGGGAAGGTCCCTCTGTGGTAGCCTGTACTTCAGGGAAGCATATACCGAACATGAGGGCCCCATGACTGAGGACTGTGGTATGCCAAGTGTAACTGAAATGCAGTATGTGATATGGTATGCTACCCTCAGTGTGTGTGTGTGTCCCATCCATTAGCCACTTTGCATACCATCCTGAGACATATGTTTGATGTGCAGGTGGATGTATATGTTGTCAATACCAGAATGGAGAATGGTGCTGAAAGGCAGCGATTGGACAATGTAGGCTGTGTGGACCCCCGTGTTGTCATCAACTACTCTGGTCACTGTATGAAAGGAGTTCACCAGGTGTAGGAGGCATGCTGTGGCCCCAACACGACCAACCCGGCTGGCATCAAAGGACCGGAGCACAACAAAGTCTCAGTGAATGATGTCCATGATGATGTGCCCTATAGCCGTGCAGAACAGTCCAGTCAGGTGTGTAGGGCAATAGTCCCAGTCATGCATTGTGGCATCACCTGTGTGGAGTGTAACTGTTGCTGTGTGCCAGTCAGGGGCCACAATGTCTGGTACAAGGCTATTACTGAATATGGTGTCCCAGTGGGGAGACATGTCGTTCAGAGGTTAGTGGACATCACAGCCTGGGATTTTGTAGGGTGACAAGGGGCCAGTGTTCCAGGATATATAGAGTGCAGGTCAGTACTGTGTAGGTGTGACCGCAGGGACACTGCAGTGTTCCTGCAAGGAATGTGGCCCCGTAGGGAGTGAGAGGGTGCAATGTTAGCATTGAAGCCATCAGACAGCATGTTGCCAACATCACCTGTTTCTGTCATGTTCCAGAGTGACAGTTGTATGTGTGAGCAGATGTGGGTATTGCCAATGACTACTGACATACCACCATAATGCCTTATGGTACATCCCGGAATGTGTTGCAGTAATGTGTACGTAGCTAGTTATGGAGTATGTGATGAGGGATCCCGTGGCCCTACCGAGGCTGACCAGTGAGTTATCCCACCCATGGGAATGTACACCACTGTGCAACAGCCCCCACCTGTTGTTTTAAAGTATGTCCATGGAACTGCACCCCCAGAGTGGCGTCTGTTATCTGGTGTGTACCATCATGGCTCTGTGTGGAATAGCATGATCCATTTTGTCCTGTACGTGCTAATGAAGTGCACTGGGGTATGTCTCAGCATTTGTATGTGCATTGTCCACCTGCACATGTGTCATGACATCAACTACCGCTGTCATAAGACATCTGTAGTAGGTGTTGTAGTACTCTTGTACTGTGTATGCCGTGAAGTGTGTGGTGCCAGTATGTGGCTAACAATGGTGAGTAGCATATGTTCGGATTCCACCAATGAGGGGATAACCCCAGGTGTGGAACAGCAGTCACATGTTGGTAGTGTCCAAGTCAAGGATACTGTTGGTCCTGGAGGTGGTGTGTATGGGTCGATCCAGCCGAGCGGTGGTTATGACTCATGGACAGCGTACTCCTAATGTGTCGGTACATGTGTGGCTATCACAGTTAAGTGTGGGTTACTGTCAGTCTCACATCAGTAGCAGCAGTATGAGCCCAACTATCCAGTACACCATGAAATGAGGTCTGGTAACCGTGGGGTATGTTGAATCCGCAGCTTGTAATGCTGTGTATAGCAGTTCCGGACACAGTTATTTGCACGTGGAGCACCTGTGATGCAATGTGCTAAGTAACCAGCTGGGATGTGTGTACAACATAGTGGAATATGGGGACACCTCAGCAGTGGGTGTGCCAGTCCAGGTAAATGCCTGAGAGGTACGGTCTGTCTATAACCAGTCATTGCAGGTGTGCTCTGCAGAGCCTAGAGGCAGGTCCCAGTTACTGCAGAGATATTGAAGTGGTGCAGTATCAGGTGTGCCTTGCCTGTGTGCATCACAGAGGATGATGTCAAGCATTGTGTTACATGACCACATGTTTCGCTAGCCAGTTCCCGTTCTGGTGGTGACTGTTATTGGACACTGTGCAAGACAGGCAGTATAAAAGCAGCAAGAGTCCAAAATGTGATCCGTACTCCCAGGGCTGACAGGTGCAGGTCAACTGTGCCAAAGCATCATGTTGTTTGACCAGGTCTGTCAAAGTGGACAGGTACCAGATGCCTGTGGAATGACAGCAGAAGCATGGGCAACTGTTGGAGTGACACAGTCGGTCGTTGTACAGTAGTAACAGGTCCGGATGACTGCAAAATGCTCCCCAGGGCTCGGACCACACTATCAGGGCTACAAGACTGGTGGATTATTGCATGTCCCTGCACTAGTAGTCTGTGCCCTGAGATACAACTTCAGTCACACTAACATGGAAAATGACAGTCACATTGTACCTGCTGAGGTGTGGCATGGGTGCATAGGTTATGCTGCAGAACCAGTTGCCCGACAGCAGGATGTAAGTGACTATCACCTTGTGTAGCCTGCTGAGTGGAACAGCAGTGTGACCGCCGACAGAGTCACCTATGACAGGTGTGTTGTGTATGTTATGACACCCTATTGGCTGTATGTGATGGGCACACATGTCTGTGGGCTATAGGTTGGAGTGGTTTTGTTTGGTGATGTGGGCTGCCATTGGTGCCTACACAGAGTATGGAGGGGTACTGCACAAGGTGTCTCCATATGTGTGGCCTGTGGTGGGGATCATATGGGACTATGTGATGAGTGGGGTGTGTTGCGAATGTTACACATCCCCACATGACTGTCAGGTACAGTCAGGGTTGGTGACAGTATAACCCCCAGCAGGGCTGCATATGTGCATCCCCCACAGGCTGTACTGTTATATGTTGAGAGGTGTGCATTGACTGTGTACATGAGAATAGCTCTATTGCCACATGTACAACATAGTCATCATATAGACAGGCAATAGCACTGGTACATGCCAGTTGGACATGCCAGTATATAACTGGTATGTGCCAGGTGGACATGCTGTATAAACCACCATGTCTCACGAGATATGTGAGTGATGTGTGTACGACAGCTGTTGTACTGTAGGCAAGCTGGAAATATATGGACAGACAGTGTACCTGTGAGGACTGGTGTGGAATGGGTGCTATATTAAGCAGTAGCTCATAACGTGCCAAGAAGCTCTGAACAAGTGCCGAGCATGCCCATACAATACAAATAGGGCGTTGGATAATATCAGCCCACAAGTGTTGACGGCAGTCATGATTGGTGGCACTGCATCAGAACACTGCCAGGTATGGTCTGCAAATCCATGAACCATTATCAATGTAGATGTTAGCAGTACAGATGTACAAGACAGTACGGATGTTTGAATACAAATGCCTTTGTATGTCACAGGAGTGTTCTACCAGTGGCCTGTTGACAGACTCACAACTACTAAAGTGACATGTGCATATCACACCAGTGTCAGCTACAGTAAACCAGGGTTAATGTGTTGTACCCCACCCTCATTGTAGCTCATACCACACAGACAAATGTCAGCCATCTGTGTATGTGAGGATGTGAATGGCCATGACCTATGGGCAATAGTTGTCAGAGTGTTGTGAACAACATACAGAATGGGCTGTGTGTGTGAGGTGTGTGACATATGTGCACATTCTGGTGGATGATATCAGCAATGTCACCACTAGGGGAATATCCCTGTACCCATTAAGTACCACCTAGGCTGTGGTCAACATTATGGACACTGTGTTAGGGATGGTGTTGTGCAGTACACCTCCCTGAGCTGGAGACATCTCCATGACCCTTTAGGTAGTCATCCGAGGTACCCATGACATGACAGGGTGGCATCCATGAGCACAGCGATCATTGGACAGGCATACACAGCATCCGTGTGACCAATATTGGAACACATATCACCTTCCAGGGGTAGGGGCCATGCGTGGATGACCGATACCAGCCTCCACAATACTCACCACCAGTATGCAGCATACTATCCACCTTGCATACAGACATATGCCACACTATGCTGTTGGACATGCTACATGTCCATAGCCTGATCTGAAAGACATACGTCATGGACAACCACCGTCCTATGACTAGGATGGCCACATGCTGGACAGATCCCTGTGCCATACCTGTGACATACTCCTGCCATACCATGCCATGTCCACATAGCTGCACATATCATCCCTGTCATACATGGTGTGATGGCCGTATGGCAGATGTAGTATCAACTGTCTGGATCAGTAATGTGTCACTGATGTCTCTCGAGGTGGCGTAATGGGTGTCGGATACAGCTAGTAAACCCAGCCTGTACATGCTATAGCCGATAACCTTTCCTGCAAATGATGTCCAACTAGCCATTGTCCCATGTCTATCACATGTGCAAAACAGGCGATCTGTGGCAGGATGTTGAACAGCTGTACAGTGCAGTGTAGATGTCTATGGCAAAACAGATGCATGTACAGGTTTCCATGCGTACTTGGTGCATTGTCACTGCCCAAGTCCATTAAGGTTGTGTCTGTGTTGATATGTGACATATACACAGCATCAAGGTCAACAGCATTACTGTGGACACATCCAGGCATGTGCAGATAGGTAAGAACACCAGTGCAGGCAAACAGACATGCCCACATGAAGACAGCAGTCACATGCAGTATGAACACTGTAATGAGGTGACACACATATATGGAGATGATATCCAATGCATAATGGGTGTTACATGTATGAGACACATACATGCTAGTCGTGTTAGTGTCATGATGATTTGCAAAGATAACTGTGCAGATGTACTAGAAATATATGTGCAGCAGTATCACTGTACATGTCTGAAAATGTGACCTGTCACCTTCATCATGTCTTACAGATAATGCCTAGTACACGCCTACCTGCATACAGCCGACAGGAGGATGATGTCCTAATCCTGTACCTCCATGAGAACTACGAGGTGTTATTTAGCCATGTGCCACAGCATGCACAGCAGTGGGACGACCTGTGGCAGGATCTTCGCAGGAGGGTCAACGAAGTGGGTGGGCACAACCGCACCTACCAGCAGGTACTCAGACACTGCACGGACTTGATACGTCATACAAAACAGAATGCCACTGCAATCACCGGGGAACAAGGTGGAACAGGTGGTGGGCCACCAACCCAGCCTCCACTCACACACACAGAGGAGCTACTGGCCAGTGTGGGGACACCCTCGGAACAGCTCCCACAAACACTAGCTGCCATCGTGGAGGTGGGTGTCTCCCAACCAATGAGCCTGGAGTTGCCTGGTAAGTCAGTACTGAACATATGGCCAGTATATCCCACGTACGTGCATGTGTCACTGTACATCATGTAATGTAACAACATATGCAAGGTATGTGGACACACATGCTGCATACTACAGTATGCTGCCCTGTATATGCACCATACCTCTGAACTGTACAGGTATTTGCAGAATGTCCAGATGTCTGCCTCATATTGTCGGTGTGTTCCCCTTAATATCTGTCCCTTTCTGGCAAAAAGCTGAGGATTGTAGTCATTAAATGATGACAAACATTTGTGTTTATGACTGCACATTCCTTGTAAAAAACATGTGCATGCAAACCTATTATTCTAGCAACTTTCTAAGTTTGTAAGTGCAATATTTAACATCTGTCCCTATTTGTCCCCCATCATAGTAGGCTTTGTCCAGATTTATTGTTCTAAGAGGTTGAGAGGTATGGTATGCACACATGTGCTTACTATATGCTATTGTACAGGTGAATGTGTTAACTTGCACAGTGCACCCCGTGGCTGTCATACAGTCATGGATAATGTCCATACTGCTGTGTCACCCCTATACAGGTACCTCTGGCGTGCCCCACAGACAAGAGTCCATTGCAGGTGAGACTGTCATCAGTGTCAGGCATGTCAAAGCATAGATCTATTTGCCATGTGGCCAGTTAATACTTGTACACATGATGTTCATTCCAGACATGATATACAGGTCGCATCACCCATCATCCACACAGGCCACCCATGTGCAATATATACAAATGAAATGACACACAGACATGAAACCACAGTATTTGTCATTGCTACATGTGTGTCCAGCTGTGCATACAGAGGTGGAGGTGTTCTACAATGGAGGCATATGTACTATACAGTGGAACAAAACATGTGGTACACAAAACAGTACCACACAGTGAGCAGTGATATAGGCAGCCCACAGGCATCACCATTGTGTTATATGCCCCTGCAATGGGTTCACACATTGTGATGTGCCATCCGACATGTCTCAGACACGTAGTGTTTTGGTTGTAACCCACATACCACACATACACCTGTTGTCTGCATAGCCCTGTGGATGGTGACATATCCGACATCTATGGGTGTATGTCATATGGGACAACATAGACATGTGTGATAGACGGCCATCACACACATATGACCAACACATGTGCACACATGGCCATGGGGGATGGCCAGAGACATGTAGCCACACAGTAGATGTGATGTGGATACACCCTGTCTCACTTTGTCCACACATGGTCCAATTACAGCCCTACTAGACCGATTGTACAGGTGATGTGGTACACTGCACATCTTAAATGCCTGTGCACAGCTAGTGGAGGTGTCACTGACGTCTACCTCATAAGATGTGTTGAACTTGACGCCTGTGTCATAGCATGACAGTAGTCACCTTTACAGCTTCCACTGACAGTGACACCAGGCCACAGATACTGTACATTTCCCTTGCTGCCATAGGCCATCACTGTTAGCTGTGCACCTTGTGTGTGTGGTACATCAATGTCATGTGTGAAATGGTGATGTGACAGGTCCGCTATGTGTGGACATGGTTGCAAGGCAGCTAACACTCTGTAGTTATCGTGCAGGGGTGTCATTTGTATGTCCTCCAGTGACCTGTCACATGACACAGCATGGTTTGGTGTGGTGTATATACACCTCAGCATCTTGGGTCACAATCCACAGGTATGTCATGGGTATGCATGCAGTTCCGGATATGCAATGTGTACATATTATGCACTGTTCAGCAATATAGATGCCTCATGATGCCATGCAATGGCACAGTGTCTGTACTTCACACTGTACAGCATTGTAGATGGCTCACAGTCCCCTACCATGCCCATGCACATTTGCTCAACATGCATTCTATCTGTAGGGCATACGGACAAGATCTCAATGTGATACCCAGTACGACACTGTACATGTGTCAGGACACCATTGTGTCAGACATGTATGCATGTTAATGCACACATCAGCAGATTACATGTCAGGGTCACGTCAGCCATGTGTACTGTTATCCTGTTGTGGTCCACATGGTGTATCACGGGGATGCATGCATACTACCATGATCGTGTGAATTGCATGGAAAATTATATGACACCTGCTTGCTGTAGTGTGCATTCCAGGGGGTATGCTTACAAACACTACTGATGTCTGAGCCACATGCTGTCAGCTGTATTACAAGCATGCTGCATGCCATCTGTCATATCACATGCATGGTGTGTCAGTGTGTGTGTGTCAGTGCGTGTGTGTGTCAGTGTGTGTCTATTGTAATTTAGAGTCTTTCTTTGCATTCACAGGTGATGTAGGTGTGTTACCCTCCTGCGGTCCATTTGATGTTAGTGTCCCCACAGATGCTAGCAGTGATGAACATATGCATGAAGTACAAGCAGGTTTGTCAGGGGCTGAATCTGTGCCAACGGTTGCCATCCCAGCTATGTCCCCCTCTTCACCGCACACAGTTCAGCTGCCAACACATACCGCATCACCAGTGGCCATATAAGAAGGACAATCAGTGTCTGTTAGCATTGAACAGGAACGTGTGGTGGCTACAGAAGGTGTGTCTCCACACCATGGTGTCAGTGTACTGACTGCAGATGTGCCACACAGGCATGTGGCCGATTCTGCTCGTAGGAGGACCGCTGGCAGACATGCACCTGCAGGACATAGCGCAGCAGCTGGAATCACCAGATGCATGTTCCAGACTGTAATGGCAGCACAGGCATGTGCTGAATGGCAGAACAGAGAAGGGCAGAGGCTGCAGAGGGCTGCTATCCGTACCCTAAACAACAACATCCAGGCATTGGCAGGTGCTCAACAGCAGATTGCTGATGTTCTGGACAGGTGATTGGGTGACATGGTCAGAATCCTTGACCATGGCATGGCAATCCGCGAGCGTGAGCTGTCTGTGCTGGAACATCTGGTAAGGGTGAGGCATAGGCCACGTGGATGTAGGCCAGCTACACCACCTAGTGCAGGTCAACGTGAGTGTGCCACCTCACATGGCCACTCCCATAGTGCCGGTAGCAGTAGCAGTGCAGCTGGTGCTGCGCTGTCCACACCAGGACACAGCAGGCCACATGGACATGGCCCTGGATGTTCCCAGTGGGGACACGGTTCCAGTGGCCATGTGTCATCAGACAGTAGCCATTCTGCACCTCTGCCTGGTAGTGCCCGTGCAACCCCTGGCAGGCACAGGACACGTGGCCGTGGCCAGACACAGTGAGCTGTACAACCTGGTCTGTACAATCTGGAGCTGTCAATAATACCCTTGTGTAGGCCTCACAAATGACAGAACTGTGTGCACTCATACACGCACACAGCAAACACAACTGTAGGGCTCCACAACACCTACATGCATGCTGAACAGACATGTCCAATCAAATCACCGGCCCTTACCCACACACATGATGTCATCCAGTGGTGCAGCCTATGCCCCTGGCAAACATTATCACCCTGTGCATATGATGAAGCCTGTGCTGCATCCCTGTCATCCACACCATCGGTGCAGGGATATGCTCAAATGGTCTTATGCACAGGGTGAACAGAATAGTGAGAGGTGTATCTTACATTACTTGTGTATGCATAGTGAGGGGAGTGTATGTTGCATTGGTTGTGTGTGAATAGTGAGAGACGTGTATATGACATCGGTTGTGTACTGTCGACATGCACCAGACATACCATGTAGTACAGGTGCAGCATGCATTGTGATATATTCACAGTATGTGTCTCGGTTACAACAGTAACAGCATGTTGGTAATGATGCCCTGGTTCCTTCCTATGGTGTACTGGCATGTGCCTACAGGTAGCAGTGTTTACATTCCCCCATGTGTAACTGTGGAGTACTCACAGGCACGAATGGCAATATCAGCATGCTAAATGCCCCTCAACCTGACTGTTGGACAGTCTAACATGACACAGATGTCCGCACATATACTGCACCTGAAGCATGTGGTCAGTTGAACAGGCTACAGTGGCCAGAGACGTGACATACATACCAGGAAACATTACAGGCATGTTGACATGGTGCAGGGGTTGTACACAGCGGTCTGGCCAATGATGATGTTAGAGACCACTTGATAGCATGAGGCCACACTGTGTAGCAGTAATACCCTGTCACATTACAGGAACATGCCCACATTCACGGGGTCTACAACACTATAACGCACACTCCATAGTGTTGAGGTGAGGACCCTTGCCTATGTGGTCATCACCCTCACAATACTTTGCACCCACATGTCGTGACACAGAGAAGGAACATGCACAGGTAGCCAGTACGGCTGAGACCGATGGCATCAACAGGGTAGTAGACTGCATCACCATGAGGGATTAGTCATCCTGTTTTCACTGTATGGTAGCATACACCCTCACACCAAGCACCAGACAGCCATACATACATACACACACACACATACTGTGGTGACCACAAATGTGTATACAGATAGCCAATGTGTGTGATGCACCACACCTGCTGACGTCATGCTTTCCACACTGCAGTATGTACAGATCTCTACAATGGTGTACAGGGGTGTGTAACAATTGGGATGTAATCCCCACCATATGTGGCATATGTGGTCACACAAGCGGACACACATGGCAGTGCTGGGAATGATACACCTGCCATATGATGAGATGTTTGACAGACATGCAGCGGTATTGTCCGCATTATATGTACCAACGCTATGTCTGGAAATTGTGCTGCTATATGCACACGGGAGGATGTAAGTGTTACAGGTGTCATGTGACGTACAGTCGGTAACACCTGACTGCTGTGTAAGTGTTATGTCATCACCGTCAAGTAACAGTGACGTAACGTACTGTTTGCACATGTCATGGTAGGATGGCATGTGACACACCTGTAAACCATCCCCGGCAAACATCCATCTACACAGGTGGATCACCACTTTATGTACACACATCCCTCCATAAGTGATGTACAACCAACCATACTGTCAGTATGTCACCATGTACAGGTGTCAATGATGGGGCTGCATTGCGACTGCATGTTGTAGTTGGGCACAGATGAGTTATGGACATCAGCCACTGCACATACATGGTTGCTGCATGCACAGCACAGATTGTACATGTGTGTTGGTCCTACATGCGTCTCCTGTAGCCATGTTTGTATGCATTGCTATTGGTGGACATGTGTGTTGACATACATAACACATGGACTGTGGTATGATATCACGGGTGTCATGGGCAACTAGTATGGGGGAATGTGTCCTCGGTCAACATTGCTACCTCCTGTACTGTGAGCATTCAACAGACATGGACCCACCTTCCATTTGTGTGCGTATGATTGCTTAAGCCACTTTTCTGCACGGGGACAGCAAAAGCTATGCTATGTACATATGTGTTGTGTGTGTGGTCCATGCACACATCCACTGCAATCACATGTATGACATATCCAAACATGTGTGATCGTTGGTGTACAGCAACACCCATCTGTCACAGCTGTGTAAGACCCAGGGCCCCTGGTATGTCTTGAGCTGACCTGTTCATGTATAGTGGTATCATTGCAATGCATAACACCTGTTGGAACCCTGTCGGTACATGTGTACTCTGCACAGTTGCTGTAGACCTCTGTACAGTCCACTGGTCATGTGTCACACAGTGTTGTGGTAATGTATGGCTGTGTATTGCTGCACCAATGACATGGTTATGTCTTGAGGGCTACAGTGTAGACTGCGGTGTGTACATTTGTGATCTGCACCTGTGACAGCTGTGATGGCACCTGAGTGTGTACTGGTTACTGCATGTGAGTGTCCGCCCTGTGCGTGGGGACAGTTATACCTTAGTGTGCCCTTCCATGTTTAGACTCCGTCTGCATGCAAGACGGCCCTTTGCAACTGCTAAGTGTGTGAGCATGCCCAGTATGCCGTTGTATAGATCGACACACAGTACAGTCCGAACGGACGTGTATTACTAAGTGTGTGGCCGTGGCCAGTGACACGTTGTGTCGATGATGTCCCTCTGTGCATGGGCATGGCTGTTGACATCCTGTATAGCGATGGTGGTCATCCAAGCAACGGATGTCCATTTTCAATGACACGATGGATGCATACCGAGTACACACTGGTCAACTATCTTGAGGGGTGTACTGTCTGTGGTGCGTCCCGTGTCTATGTATTGTTGTTGTAGTGCTCCGTATATATTTATTTGCCCCGATCACACCACTGCCGTGTGTTTGTCTATGTTTACCATGGGATAGTAATATCTCTGTATGCTTTCAGACAGATCACTCTCTATACAATTCCTGTCGGCGTCCTTGTCTTTGCGGATGATGACACGTGCCTAGAAGTATGCCTCTGGGAGTGCTGTGTTCAGTAATCTTGGTAGCGTGTTCTGTAAATGCGTCATGCTGTAGTGTGATAGGGTAGGTAGGTGTATGTTCAACTCCCAGCCCTGCCAAGTGTGTGTGTGTGTGTGTGTGTGTGTGTGTGTGTGTGTGTGTGCACCCATGCTCCCATCTGCCTGGGGACTCAGTCATGCTTTTGGATGCCTCACACCACAGATATTTCCTACCGGCATCCTTGCCTTTGCGGAAGATGACACGCGCCTAGAAGTATGCCTCTGGGAGTGCTGTGTTCAGTAATCTTGGTAGCGCATTCTGTAAATGCGTCATGCTCTAGTGTGATAGGGTAGGTAGGTGTATGTTCGACTCCCAGCCCTGCCAAGTGTGTGTGTGCGTGTGTGTGTGTGTGCGCGCGCGCATGCTCCTGACCGCCTGGGGACTCAGTCATGCTTTCAGATGCCTCACACCACAGATATTTCCTACTGGCGTCTTTGCCTTTGTGGATGATGACACGCGCCTAGAAGTATGCCTCTGGGAGTGCTGTGTTCAGTAATCTCGGTAGCGCATTCTGTAAATGCGTCATGCTGTAGTGTGATAGGGTAGGTAGGTGTGTGTGTGTGTGTGTGTGTGTGTGTGTGTGTGTGTGTGTGTGTGTGTGCGCGTGCATGCTTCCGTCTGCCTGGGGACTCAGCCATGCTTTTAGATGCCTCACACCACAGATATTTCCTACAGGTGTCTTTGCCTTTGCGGATGATGACACGGGACTAGAAGTATGCCTCTGGGACTGCTGTGTTCAGTAATCTCGGTAGCGCGTTCTGTAAATGCATCATGCTGTAGTGTGATAGGGTAGGTAGGTGTATGTTCGACTCCCAGCCCTGCCAAGTGTATGTGTGTGTGTGTGTGCGCGCATGCTTCCGCCCACCTGGGGACTCAGTCATGCTTTTAGATGACTCACACCACAGATATTTCCTACCGGCGTCTTTGCCTTTGCGGATGATGACACATGCCTAGAAGTATGCCTCTGGGAGTGCTATGTTCAGTAATCTTGGTAGCACATTCTGTAAATGCATCATGCTGTAGTGTGATAGGGTAGGTAGGTGTATGTTTGACTCCCAGCCCTGCCAAGTGTGTGTGTGTGTGTGTGTGTGTGTGTGTGTGTGTGTGTGTGTGTGTGTGTGTGTGTGTATGTGTGCATGCATGCTTCCGTCTGCCTGGGGACTCAGTCATGCTTTTAGATGCCTCACACCACAGATATTTCCTACCAGCGTCTTTGCCTTTGCGGATGATGACACACACCTTGAAGTATGCCTCTGGGACTGCTGTGTTCAGTAATCTCAGTATCGCGTTCTGTAAATGTGTCATGCTGTAGTGTGATAGGGTAGGTAGGTGTATGTTCAACTCCCAGCCCTGCCAAGTGTGTGTGTGTGTGTGTGTGTGTGTGTGTGTGTGTGTGTGTGTGTGTGTGTGTATGTGTGCATGCATGCTTCCGTCTGCCTGGGGACTCAGTCATGCTTTTAGATGCCTCACACCACAGATATTTCCTACTGGCGTCTTTGCCTTTGCAGATGATGACACGCGCCTAGAAGTATGCCACTGGGACTGCTGTTTTCAGTTATCTTGGTAGCGCGTTCTGTAAATGCGTCATGCTGTAGTGTGATAGGGTAGGTAGGTGTATGTTCAACTCCCAGCCCTGCCAAGTGTGTGTGTGTGTGTGTGTGTGTGTGTGTGTGTGTGTGTGTGTGTGTGTGTGTGTGTGTGTGTGTGTGTGCGCATGCTTCCGTCCACCTGGGGACTCAGTCATGCTTTTAGACGCCTCACACCACAGATATTTCCTACCGGCGTCTTTGCGGATGATGACACATGCCTAGAAGTATGCCTCTGGGACTGCTGTTCAGTTATCTCGGTAGCGCTTCCTGTAAATGCATCATGCTGTAGTGTGATAGGGTAGGTAGGTGTATGTTCGACTCCCGGCCCTGCCAAGTGTGGGTGTGTGTTTCCAGCTGCATGACAACAGTACATTGCTTTTACAGTATTCCCTCTCCATAACATCCGTGTGGCGTCTTTGCCTTTGATGCTGCTGTTTGCAGGCTAGACGTATGCCTGTGTGAATGCTGTGATCTACTAATCACGGTAGCATGTTCTGTGACTGTGTAATGCTGTTGTGTGGTACAGTGGTTACGTCTGTGTTCTGCTCCCAACCCTGCCGAGTGTGTTGCCTGTGTGAGTGTGTGTGTGTATATATATATATATATATATATATCTATCTACATATATATATATATATATATATATATATATATATATATATATATATATATATATGTTATATAGATATGTATGTTGAGATTATCACTCTTGAATGTGCTGCATTATCTGTACGTGATCAACTTGGATGAATGTACATCTGCTATGGCTCTGTGATAGTGCACATACTGTGTGCTGTAGTGATCCTGGGTTATACTTGTGTAGTGACCAGTTATTGTGTTGCTGGGTATTACAAGGGGCATTGGAAACAATGTTAGTACAGCACCTTTGAATGGTCGCGTGCATATCTCAGCAACAGTCAGCAGTGGTTATTACTTTGGAGGGTGAGTATGGCTCATATCCGTATGTATTAACTGACAATACTATGCAACTCAGGTTAACATTACTGACTCACGTTTATCCACAGGTTGTGGTACAGATCCCAGGACTGTATGTGTATACATTGACAGGTGCAGGACTGGGTTAGTATTGGATGCATGGAGAGGTGTCCATGGCCAGTAATGGTGATCTGCACAGCCTGGCAGGTATGGTCTGTGACTGTCCCACAACCTCCTGTATATGGCGGACACATGCTGCACCGGTGTATATGCAGACACACACACTTACCACAAACAGCTAGGGCTATCACATACACACACCCATTGCATCACCATTGGGCCATGCAATAACCGTTGTCCCCCACACACACACACACACACACACACACACACACACACACACACACACACACACACACACACACCTATGTGTAGATTGGATGGCTCAGTGACAGCTCTGGAAATGTAACACCACACCCTGTGCATATGATGTCACCTGTGCCACCACCTGTGATGTGTAACATTGATGCAGGATCAGACTAACGTGGTGCTGATGCACACGGTGGCTTTACACCACTGTAGTGATGTTAGAATGTTGTTAACACAAAGTGTGATATTCTTCTAGGTGTATATCAGCAGGCATGATGCATTGCAGCTATGACCATCAATGTAGCATAGTTTGCAGCACTGTTAATTCTGATGATGTATTCTCCATCCATGTGCCATTTCACTGATGTGTGTAGTATTGGCAGCATGTGTTTCTGAGTGTGCTGTACATGTGTGATGTGTGAAGTACACATTTATACATGCTTACAAACGCATACACTGGCTTACATGACATTACACAGGCTTCAACATTCGTACACTAGCTTACTCGTTCTTCAATGCACGCACACGGGCTGACACGCACGCACACGTGCTTACTCGTGGCTTACTGGCGCGCACAGGCACGGACACACTGTAGGCAGGTTTGCAGGAAACATTGGTGGTATCCATGGCGTACACCGTCAGTCTCCTGACTTTCCCTAGGATAGATCATAACACGCCTCTTACACTGATGAGTACTGACAGCAAACATGTGACACTGCTCCGGTAAGATTACAGTGTTTTATACATACACACTCATGATGTCACCTATCTTCCACTCTAATAGTCCCCTTATCCTACACTACACTGTAGGGGCTTGGCCCATATGGCATGACATATTGTGATTCACTATCCTCAGCCTCACTTGCATCAGATTGCCTACAAATGCTTGGTTACATCGCTGACAGAGCGCTTCCACACATAACAACCAGTACGCAGTAGCCATGTTGCCTCCAGCTTGCCATTCATCTGCATGGCATACTAACATCTAACTAAACCTACATTTTGTATGTATATTATACATATTTGACTTGTTTTGAAGCGCAGCGAGTTCTCGTGCCGCTGCGCTACGCTTCCACACCGGAGATCGGGGGAGGACAACTACAGTTTTATTGATATCCAATGGACAATAATGCCACTGGCCTTAAATTTGGACATTGGCATGCTTCTTCGACTGTATTCATACTGTATTTGCAGCTGTAATTGCTCCGTTTAGCAAAGTGCAGAACGTTACTCGCTTAACATCCGGGTACATTTCTGCACATAACTCTGCTCTTGCACGGACAGCTTACTGTTTCATGTATCGCATATTTACATCATTTGCATAGCTTTCACTTACAAATGGGGTATGTTGCAAATCCCAACATTGTCTGTGCAACGTTCGTGTTACGGGTGGTCTTACACGCCCCTACAGGAGTTTGCTGAATAGCTTGGCAGACATCTTTCCTTGGTCTACTCTCACTCTACTAGTACACACTAGAGGCTTCATGTATCATGGCCTAGGCTTTGCTGTGTGCTATGTCTATTTGTGGTGTATGCATGGCTGTGGGTATGTTGTGACCTGCTACGTCTGGCATTTCTACAGAACAGCTTCCACTGTCATCATTTGTAAAGGTGACAGCCCTATAGGTACTTTATATAGACAGCTGTGTCATTTGACATGTCAGCACATACCTGCGGGCAATACTGAACTTCCTACTGCAGCGCTTTTCATACCTTCTGAGTTATCTTGCAGTCGATAATACTGTTTCTTCTGACATGTATCTGTTTCTGATACAGGATATCATTTTCTTACACTAATACACACAATATATGGTGGCATCACAGGCCAGATGCCATTACATTCCTATTGCAGGACACACCCACCCACCCAGAGGGTTGTATTCCTCACAAAGGCCAACAGGTGCTTATCCACACTTATTATTCTATCATGTACCTTATGTGTTCGCCAGTATTTGCACTTTCCGTCAGTGGCAGAACTCACGTGTGAGTGTGGGGGACTGGACACTGTATCAGGGACACTGTATGACACCCTGAGGGACACATTTCTTTTGATTCTATTAACCTTCCACATTGACTTTCACAGGGCATACATTGTCATTCACATTTGTCGAGGTACATGCTTTTGACTTGTACATGTTTTGTCATTTGTCCTGACGTCTTTCTTCTCACCTGTCCACCTAGTATCACTAGTTCTGTACATTTATTTAGGATGGGTTACCTTCATATCTCTCACCTGTACACATTATGGGTAAATATCCTGAGGTTTGACCTATGATTTTGTTACTTTTTTCATAATAATGTGCCTTTCTGGTAAATTACTGGCAAGGCATTAAGGACTGTGAAGTTAGATAATAATGACTGACATTTGTATTTCATGATTAATAACCCTCATAACATTCGTACTCCTGACTACGCCATTATTCTATCAATGTTCTGACTTTGTCTGGGGTATATTTAATATAGTCCCTATTTGTATTTCATGTACTATGCCTTTGTCCAGCTGTCTTTTTCTGAAAGGTTGGAAGGTATGGTTACCATCTTGGTCGTACGCATGTCCATCCATGATAATCGCCTACATGACACTGATATAAGTCCCTATGTCTTCCCACAATGGTTTACACAATATCCAGTAGATGGGTTCAACCTTTTTGGAGAATATAGGCGTGTGCTATACACACATAGGTATATTGATCACTCCCATGGGGCGGACCTAATAAATCTGTGCCAACCAACACCTAGGCCCATTTCTGCATACCCATGATTGCCATACCTGACACCCCTCCACAGTACTCATTAGACATATTTAATGTGAGCGATAATAAAGTATGAAGACACTTCTAAGCACTCTCCACTCTCCGGATATCAGGTCGTAAGTCATACATTCTATTGACCCATGTGTTATTACCCTTGCACCTACTACTGTTGCATGTACAGCTATATCATAGTTGCAGCTGTGACTTCTTTGCATCTATGATTATTGTACCCACTTAGTACGGGATCAATTTTTGGGGTCCTGCAAAGGACACCTATATCCATGTTTAAAGTGTAGAACTTGCAGGTCTGTCACACTGGTACTTTCCGGGCAATGGTTTGGAAAGCAGCAGTGTATTCACCTTTCATGCATGTCTGTCTGTCTATCCATAATACCTATACCATGACCTATTTATGTACATGTGTTATATCTACAAGGACATATGTTTGTTGTGTATATATCTATTAATGTATCGTGTGTGTATATATATATATATATATATATATATATATATATATATATATATATATATATATATATATATATACATATGTCCATATATGTCTGTACATTCCTCATTTCATAAATTTCTTTGGTTTAAGTCTGTGGATATATGTGTATACACAGATATATATATCCATATCATACCTTTCAACTGTACAGATTATCGCAGAATGTACAGATGTTTGCCTCTTATCTTTGGTCCGTTTTTCATAACCTTGTGGCTATCTGGCAAATTAGTGGCATATCATTAAAGACTGACGTTGGAAAATAATGACAAGCATTTGAGGTTACAACTTCATACCCTTCAGAGACATAACACCTGTTATTCTATCCACTTTCTATGTTTGTTAGAGCAGTATTTGGGAATTGTCCCTATTTGTACCAGTTGTTTTCATGGCTTTGTCAGGTTTCTTACTTTACGGGGTTAACAGGTATGAGCCATATATATATATATAACGTGGAGAAAACAGCATTCATTTGCTATGTTGTGAGCGGATTACACACGCGCAGGCGCACTTGCATATCCTTATTGTGGGTTACATATGTTTAATAAATATTTGTGCTTACGTGGCCTTTCCTAATTGTGACCGTAACAGTTACATATCTGTATTCCGGTTTACGGACATATGCGAAACACACGTTCACCTTTACATATTTAAATGTGTTTACAGCACAAACGCATTCATTACACTTTAAACTTATATGTACTGTGGTCGTAGTTCAACCGGGACTGCATTCACGTTGGCTGGATGCCGGAACCACTATTCTATTGGTGTTCTGCCTCATTGATATGCATACCCATAGTACTTAGCTACATCAACATACGCCTCACTGCTTCACTTACAACACAGGCATTCATTCTCCTGCTGGGAAAAATGCGGTACTACATATTACACATTCCCTATTGCCTACTGCTGTGGACCCCAGCTGCATAGTTAATCACTCCAAGGATATGCAGAACACCAGGGCTTATAGTCCTGGCACATACAGGTATTTGATTGTCAGGGTGTTCATGTAGTGATCTGGGTTTAGGCTTGTCCGCCTGGTGAACCCTTCCCTGGCTGAGTTCAAATGTCAGATGAAGCACATGGACAGGGAGTTTCTCCCTATTATGAATTTTTACCTGTGTTTACAGACACAGGTGTTTGTGCATCTGTCAGCAGCTTATTCTGTTGGTAATACATATTATGGGTGGGGTTGTTACAGTCCATAATCAATGGTGAGGGGTGTTCCATTCACATTTGACTATTTCCTGTATTTAGTCATACGGGGATTATTATTTTGGGCATGAAGTAACTACAGGTATGCAGTTGTACATTACACAAATGTGAAAGGTTGTTACTGTAAATATGTACGGAGTTGCGGACCTTTGTAATATGCTGTTGTGTTCTGGCAAAGCAGTAGCTAATCATTAAAGACTGAAGTCGGAACGTGATGACAGACAGTTGGGTTTCAGACTTCATACTCTTCAGGGCATTAATGCCAATGTGCAAACTGTTATTCTATCAAATTTCTATGTTTCTAAGAGCTATCTTTACAAATTGTCCCTACTTCTGGGCCTTTGTCTCACTTTTATTCATGGCTCTGTCCAGATATCTTGCTCACACAGGTTGACAGATATGGTCGGTCATGCCTGCACACAGTAAGTGTCCCTCACACTTTATCAGGGTTATCCTGTTTATGTCAGTGTCTTCATCACCCTTATGCCGTTTGCCACTATGTGAATGTGTGCAATATATTCTCCCGCCTATTTGTGTCAGGACACGTGCGTCACGGGAAGGTGTTTTATCCTGGGTAGTAGGTTATGCATGACCACTTAGGGCTGGACAGTGTCATGAACCTCTACTGCACATTCTGACTTGTGTCCAGATATCTACAAGATTGGACATTGTGTCTTCATACCCATTCTACTATTTACACAGGTTAGTTATCCCATGAGGGATATCCCAAAAATTTGACAAGACCAAAACAAGACAGATTCCATAGATTTTTCTGGCTTTATGAAAATGTGCAGGGGGTTTTACATGCAAGGGATACATGGTTTGCAATCTTGAAACTGCCTAGGGTGACACTACCTACTACATATGCATAGGGGTCACTATGTGTAGCTGTGTCTGCAACAAACCAGTAGGCCAAGTACGGCTGGATTTGGTGGACTTTCTGGTATGGGAGCGGGTTGTGTGATGTGGAGGGGATGCTGGGTAGGCCATTATGCATCCAGGTGTGTTGCATTTGTTATGGCCAGTTCCATCAGGATCAATCTGTGGGTATGTGACGGTGACATATCTATACATTTGTATCGCACATTTCCATATTCATATGTTTGTGGGATTGTGTTCTACACTATGGCCTGTCTGCTTGTCTTGCAGCTGTTTGTGTTTCTTTCAGCTTCACCTGCTGCTCCCTCATACACCTCCGGTTCACCTTTTCTGCATACGACACAGTATCGCCTTGGAGGATTTTACCATTACCCATGCACCCCTCACATGCAAATTCCTCACACCCCATAGATCACTACTTTGGTTGTTGGCCCATAACACGGCCAGAGTAACACATTGAATACCCTACATGTGTCAGGTAACTTTATGGTTGTGTGGACTACCTTGCCATGTTTGCTTTCCACATGCTATACCTCACGCACATAGGTACACGCCCATACTTAACTTTCATTACTTGGTTAGTATACCCGGGTACTACTCGTTCGACTGTGTCACATACAAGTTCGGCTTATACTGCTGATTTCTGGATTTTGCCAGCCTGTTGTACTCATTGGTAGGATGGCACCTTTTCCTATGTCCAAGCTATTCCTTACACATATCCGACTGTTGTGGACAATGCCTCCCCACAGTCAACAGTAGGATTTCCACCTTTTCAATTGGCCACAGTGTGACATTTGTGGTGAACACATCACATTTTACAGTCCGACACATACCCACGGTCAGTTTGGCAGATAGAGCTTACAATTCTTGCCTATATATAAGCTTATTCTTGTAGCATTTTGGTGGCTTATTCTGTTTCTTATGAC
Organism: Protopterus annectens; assembly: GCF_019279795.1. Classification (NCBI taxonomy): domain Eukaryota; kingdom Metazoa; phylum Chordata; order Ceratodontiformes; family Protopteridae; genus Protopterus; species Protopterus annectens. Next base: position 1,056,907,640 of record NC_056746.1, on the reverse strand, counting down.
ATTTATGTAATATACGTACAGAGAAACTGTTTAATGCAACTATTACATAATGTGTAAGGAATAATTATGTCCTATAATCTCTGGACATTTGCCATTTTTACAAGTTTGTGTCAGGACACATCTGCCCACAGAGGGACTGTCACTCGCAAACTGGGACAGGTGGTAATCTTAGTTGATGGTACGGATCATACTGTTCCTTTCAGCCTACATGTGTCCTTATTGTTGTAGCTGTTTATATGCTCCTTCTGTTTCGTTTACATGCATATTCTATTTCCTATCACATTTGGTATGTGAAATATGGACATACCTTTTGTATGTGACTATTACATGCCTTGTGGGATATGATTCGGACATACGGTCACTAAATATATCTACATTTCTCCTCATGTATTTTTTTATGGACACATCTGCCCAGCTATGTACCCTCCTTCACATTATGGGTCAGCTGGTGACCATCTCCATTGGGCTGGACATACCTACTGGTGGCGCGCTAACATATGATGCGTTTCACTTCCACATGGTATAGCTATCTACACTACGTTTGACTACAGGCACACGATTTTCCATGTCATTTGTTCAAGGGTTAGGGACCCGTTATTCCCTACCATGCATTTGTGTTTGCTTCTTCATTTTCTGTTCGCAGGAACTATCTTGCATGCTTTGCATACGTTTCAGTATCCATGGACACTGATAGGTGCGATTACTATTGCAGGCGGAATATAATATTCAGCAGTTTAGGTTGCTCATCGACAGCCGACATTGACACGCCTCCGTGCGCAACTTCGATACGCCCCATGCACTCGCGCACATTTCCTATGCACGTGGCTGTGGCGGCTGCACGCCTTCATTAATATGCATATGGCATTACTACTCCATATATATGCTGCACGGCCGGCGCAAGCCTTACGCCGGCCTTGCCCCAAGCTTCATGAATCCCGGGATTTGTCTTTAGCCCAGAGATCCAAGTATAAGTATTAATACCTCCTAACAGTTTCATTAAACTTGCTTGGCAGCACCAGCGATTTAATGAATTTTATTAGATGTGCATTGTTACATGCATTTTATAAGCATGCTCGTCTGGACTGTTCCCTATTTCTCTGAGTCACAGTTTCTGGGAAATCATTTATTCTTGATGGAGTGAAAACAATGGCTGTGGAGTGCTGTTTGGGAGAGTTTCTCCTTTACAGTTGATTTATATAAAGTTGAGGGAGTGCAGGGTACAAGTACAAGAAAACTATTTTCAATGTGTTCCATCACAATGCATTGCACAAACATGTTTTGAACTGTTGTGATTGGGAAGTAATTTACATGTGATTACTTTCCAATCTTTCATAGCTGTGGCAGTTTAATTGGATAAGGAGACCGATCCAGAGAAGTATATTTGGTATCTTGTCTGTAAAACACACAGAAGTTTGAACATGAAAGTATAAGCAGGTTTCTTATTTTTCTGAGACTGGCTGTATTTTGGATAGTTCTTCTTTATTCCATGGTGCAGTGTATATTCTAGTCCTTTACCTGAACAAATGAAAAATCATAACTAAAGTTTACAGTACAGGACAGCTGGGCAAAGAAGTATCCAGAACTTGGTCTTTGGATTAGAACTTAAAACCAGTGTAACTTATTCACATTGCTGTATGATTTTCTGGCAAAACATTGGGAGTGAAACACATGATTCATCGAGTTACACTTCAGCAAGGTCTTTGAAACTTCATTAAATTACTCCAAAGCTCTGTGACTCAGAGTAGGTTATATTAAGTAAGAGGTGCAGGGTCTTATCCTGTATGGTGGGTGTAAAAGGCTTGCTTTCACATCACCCACAGCTGTAGTTTTGATCTTTTTTGTTTCATATTTTTCATAAAACAGAACATCACTGAACTACATTTCAGTTTAACTAACTGTAATCCTTTGGGAAGCATCTGTTACCCAGAACATCTAGCCCTCATTGCTAGTGAAACTGTTTACTGTAAATCACTTCTTCGAATGCCATCAAAACAGATTAGCACTGCTTGAATTTAATTGTTGTTATAAAGAATGCAAATAAATGAATGAATGTACTTGTTGCAACTATTAACAGTTTCCCTGCATGGATACATATCACAGAATATCTTCTTCCCATACATTTATGCCATTATTATATGAAAAAGAGGAATACACACACACACACACACACACACACACACACACACACACACACACACACACACACACACACACACACACACACACACACACACACACACACACACACACACACACACACACATAAGAATAACTTAGTCTTCTGATAAACAGACTCAAAGTAATGAAAAAGGCCCTGTAACCACAGCTTGATCTTTTGTGTATCATAAATCATTCTAAATTTGTAAGGATTCCAAGCATACTTACCCATTAATATATTCCTGCAGAAGGCTGTTGCTGGAAAAGTGTGCTTGGCTGGTTGATCAACGATCTTCTCAGTGATATCTAGCTGGTCAATATTATCTGACAGAACCTGCAATTCATGCAAGTCTAGACTATAAATTACTTGGCAATCTGGTGACAATGGAGTTCTTATACTTGGGTGGAGACTGCAAATCATCCTCCCTGCATAACATGACAACATGGGTCCATACTGGCTGTAAGTGCTAGACAAGTGGGATCCAAGGTAAAAGAGGAATGGTCTGAGGTACAACAAATGGCCACAGCAGAGTCACCCACCTGTGGCTGAGGCAAATTGCTAGCCTGCTGTGGTGACAAAGGCCGTTTGCTTAATTTTTTCTTTTTGTGCTGGAAGAGGAACTGACCATGGGATAGGTAGTCTGTTTCTTGGTCAAGCTGAAAATGATGCCTCTTTACCATGGAAGACAAGCAGCAAATGGCAGTAAACCTACTGGTCTATAAAAGTTATTTGTTTTTGGTAAAAGCTTTTTATTTTGTTTCATAACAATGAATAAACAACTAATTATAAAACAAATAAATGATTATTTACATATGCCCATAGCTAATTAATACATCAGAGTTATACAAATCACTGACAATTAATATTTATCAAGCAAATCTTTACCTTTAAGCCAAGACTTATATGATTGTGTAATATTAGAAGTTTTCATCTTTATAGTGTCCATTTGACTACAGCAAACAATTTTTGCCATACTAATAAATTCAACACCAGGGGGTAGTTTTACTTTTCCAGTTTTCAGTTATTATTTTTCTAGCTATTGCTAGAATAGACCATAGAAAAGGTACTGGAGTTTCTGGAATAATCTCAGGAATCAGAACACTAAATGAAACCAAAGATTTGGAAATAATACATCTTTCTGACCATAGGGCTTGAGTGAAGTTATTAATTTTTTTCCAAAAAGGGGAGATGACCTCACATTCATATACCATATGCATCTAATCAGCTATTATTTCAGAATCACATGTCCAGCATTTAATTATATTTGATTTATGCATAATTGTAGAAACAAAATCTCTATTTAAGAATTTCCAAGTGAAAGTTTTCCAATATAATGAGGATGTAGTTTTATCTGTAGACTTTAATATTATTTTCTTGTTTTCTTCAATGAAGTTTTCTTTATTAATTTTTAAGGAATAACTCCAATAGGAATTATCTAAATATGTGAGATCTAATCTAAGAATTTTATAAAGTTGTGACAAGTATACTTTATTTTTCATTGCATTATTGTTAACATGTATTAAGAATTCCAATACTTTGGGGAACAATTTCTTATCTACACTAAATATCTTGTTATTTGTACCTGGAAAGCCTATTGTAGCTGTGTTTCCCATGTGGAACTGCTGTAAGCTATCTCTTTTACTGAGAGAGCGTTCAGCGGTTACATGCAAACGGAACCTGTTACTTTTTCAATAGAAACTGTATAACATATTTGTTGTATAACTTTAAAGCACTGAAGCATCTATCTAATGGTTACATTACTGGTTAGTCACAATCATTTTCTGGTGGGTTTGACTTGCACCCTGATTGTCTTATCATAGCTGCGCTACCCATGTGGATCTGCTGTAAGCTATCTCCTTTACTTTGAGAGTGCTCAGTGTTTACACACAAACAGCAACGAAATAACATTTGGTCTAGTGAACCTGTAATTTGCTTTTATCGCTAATGATTAGCTGGAGAATGTTAGCCAGGTGCTTCTAAAGCATATTTACCCTGGCTGTAATAATTACAATCATACATTGATTGAACTGTACCCGATTAACCTGAATTGTACTGGCATTATCCATGTGGAGCTGCTGTATACTTCCTCGACTGCCTAGCGAGTGCTCAGCATTTAACGCTAGTGTAATTAGTCTCTTTCCCAAACAAACAGCAAGTAAGCAGTCTGGAGCTGTATCTTTGGCGGTTTTATGTTGTGCTATACCTATTTTACTAACAACCAGAACTCCTAGTAATGTAAGGCACCTTGTGGTGAAGCCTTATTATATTAACGGCTTTAAATACCAGTTTGTGCAGACCTGTGAGCAGAAAACTATCACCATATTCTACCTTAGATTATTACGATCTGAATAACATTGAGCCGACTATAAAACAAGTGTACTGATTACATTAAGAGCGCTATATTAAGGCAACTGAAGCAAGTAGCCATCCCTGTTAACTGTAATACTCTTTAAATTAAATTGAGCTCAGTGTTCTATCTTTGGTGTACACTGTTAGGCAATGTGCTTATTTTACCCAATGCTGTAGCATTGAGTCCTACACTGCTGCAATCTTTTATGAACCAAACATTCTGAGCAGTCTAACTGTACCTAATTCCTGGTCTAAAGTGATCCTAATTAGATCTGTTCTGAAAGCTGTTTTATTTATGTTACTTTTCTGAATAATGTCACTCTTGTAGCACTAATGTATCACCTACACAGTTACTGGCATAATGCTTTCTTGTGGTGTTTATTCTTCTTGAGCCTTAAATGTATGGTATTAACTTTACACCAATATTTACCTATGCTTTTAATAGCCTCTAGCATTGCTGAAGGAATGTGTATCTGCTTTCCTTATCTGTTTAAAGATACTAGCTTTTAATTGCTTTTAGGATTGCTGAAGAAATGTTTATCTGCTTTCCTTATCTGTTTAAAGATACTAGCTTTTAATTGCCTTTAGGATTGCTGAAGAAATGTTTATTGGCTTTTCTTATCTCTTTAAAGATACATTGTTATATCCTATTCACTAAAGACTAATTGTTTTTCTCTCCACCTTTTTGTCTCTCTCTCTCTCTCAAAAGTACCCTGCTCTCCAAACTGCTGATCCTGCAGTGGTAAATAAGAATCTGCCTGCCTGGTGACAAAGGACCCTTTCCATAACTCCTGAGGTCTCTTCACACTGCCTTCTATTCCCTGTATCCTCTCACGAAATGAAGAAAGAAAGTATGTGTTGTCCCATAAACTGGCAGTAGAACCTATATTTGTGACAATTGTTTCTAGGGTTTAATACAAGCATCCCAGCAAGGACAGTCAGCAGCCATACCCCCCTTTTGGTCCTGTAACCGGCATACCTTAACCATTCCCTTACTCTAGCCTCCTTTTAGCTGTAAATACCTCTTTCCTTAGTCCTAGACCAGCTAACTCCCTTTAGAACCTACCATTGTAATATTATTGCTGACCACTAGGTGGCACTCGTACCCAGTCCTACCTGACTTACTTACCCCACTTTCTTACAGTGTTTCCACATTACATCTCTGATGTCTTGTACTATCTCTTAATGATATAATGTTTTATCCTTGTACTCTTACTGCCTACACCCAGCTATCCTGATATTCTCTACCACTGATTTACTTATCTCTGTACTTACCTACACTCAACTTACCTTCAGTAGTCTGCATTTTACTGATTGTTCTTCCTGAAGCTGCTCCTCTATTTGTCTCTACCCGCTCCGTTTGCCCTGTGCTCCCCTACCCTGCCTCCTATTCTCATCCGCCCCCAATACCACTAACCTTATACTGCATAACCACACCCTCTTCCCCTCTCAACCAATCACAAAGTTACCACACCCCTTACCTTTGCACCAATCACTAGAAAATACTTCACAACGACCGAACATATACCCACCTTCTCTAACCAATCCCTTCTTCTCCCTCCAAAACATATCAATCTTATACTCCTTACCTCCTACTTTGTACCTTATAACTAAATTCTCCCAATGACTAAACTACCTACATCAGGACATTTAAAGCTGCTCCTCTTTATAATACTTCTACCTTCTCTAACTATAGCCAACATTCTAACCTCCTATGAAAAACCATTATGTCCACAATTGCACTATTCCTCAGAACAAACAGCCATACCATCTCTTGTTGTCTCCCTAAACCATATAAACATAACATCTACCCCATGCTACCTACTAGCAAAGTATCATAGACTAGCCCACGTTAGGTATAACTATCTAAAAACTAGGAAGTCTCTAAGCCAACACTGTTTATCCCAAAATCCTAAATCTCAATCAAATGTCTACTTATTAATAGATGGAGACATTCATCCAAACCCAGGCCCAAGGAATACTTTTATTACCCAAGCCCATAGCCCTAAGCCCTCTAGTAAACTAACCCCCACCAAACCTCCCAACTCTTTCTTAATAGCACATTTCAATATACGAAGCATAAATAATAAAGTTGCTCAACTCCATGCCTTCTTCGATGTTCTCTCATTTGACATCCTATGCCTGACAGAAACCTGGTTAAAACCTGTCACTCAAGACAATGTAGTCATCCCACCCGGATACAATATCTTAAGGCAAGACTGTATAGCCAAGAAGGGAGGGGGGGGTAGCTATTCTATACAAAGCAGGCATTAAAGTTACTGCTTCTGACTTCAAACCACCTCAGGACAATAATGCCAAAATCCTTACCACTAAATTACAGCTTAAGACTCATAAATTCATCTGTATCATCTGTATCTATCTGCCACCTGGTAATAACACCATCACCCTGGAAAATATCCTTAACTGGCTATCACTAAACTTCCCACAAGAAACTATAGTCTTCAGTGACTTTAATATTGACCTGTAGCAATGAACACCCTACTACCCATATTAACCTACATGGTTTTTCTCAAAACATTACCTCCCCAACCAGGATAAATAAACCCAATAATAAAGAAACTATCTTAGATTGGATTCTTACAAATAACCATCACAAACCATATGATGTAGGGACCCTCCCTGATGACATGAGTGACCACTTACTTACCTATATCATCAGGCATAAGATCAATATACCCTTCCCACCCACACTGAGAATAACTCGGACAAATAAAAACTTTAACCCAGATGGCTTCCAAAGTGAACTTGGGGCATGCGATTGGTCACCCTTAAAATGCCTCTCACTAGAAGAAGTTGCAAATTACTTCAATTCTAAATTCCTAGCCATTCTAGAGCACCATGCACCAACCCGCTCTATCAGAATTAGGAGTAAACCAGCCCCATGGCTTACTAAAGAAACCAGGCACAAAATCCTACTTAGAAATAAATGCTGCGCCAAATGGTGAACTACAAAAAAAACCTTAGATCAGCAGAAATTTAGACAGTTGCGAAATAACACAAAGGAAGCTATACTCTCAGATAAAAGAAACTTTTACTTAAAACTCCAGAAAACCCACCAAAATAAACCACAAAAGTTGTGGACAACCATTAACAAACTTCTTCACCCAGGTCATTCCATTACACCAACCCCACAGGGCACTGACCATGAGAATCCCAAGCAAACTGCCAATACCTTCAATACCTTTTTCACAGAAGCCATTCAAACTCTTGCCATTCAGCTAACATCTGACAGCTTAACTTTGCTAACCTCAAGTACTAGCCTACTTCCTCCATTTCACTTGCAAACAGTCCCAACATCACACATTCTCACCCTTATCCAAAAACTTAAATCAACTACCCCATCAACTGATCAACTACCTGCTGAATATCTGCAAATAGCAGCCAAATCCATAGCCTATCCCATTTCCATCCTGATTAACAGAACCATAATCGAAGGCTACATCCCAACTATCTGGAAAATCTCTCACATTATCCCCCTACATAAAGGTGGTAACTCCAACGAATTGTCTAGCTATCGCCCCATAGCCTTACTTTCTCCTCTGGCAAAAATAATGGAAAAATGCATCCATAGACAACTCCTCGACCATCTTATCCAAAATAACTTGCTTTCTAAATGTCAACATGGATTTAGGCCATTCCACAGTACTACCACTACCCTCTTATCCTTTTCTGACTGCATTAATAAAAACCGTAACAACAATATGCTTTCCTCTGCACTCTTTATTGACCTTTCAAAAGCATTTGATATGGTCAACCATCAGATACTCTTAAATATCCTTAAATCCCTTTCACTAGATGCACTGGCTATAAAATGGTTCCATTCTTACCTGGACAATAGACAGCAGGCTGTGCTATGGGATAATAATCTATCTACCCACCTTCCCATTACCCTTGGTGTCCCCCAAGGATCCATATTAGGACCTTTGTTGTTCTCAATTTCTATTAACGATCTTCACTCAGTAATTCCTCTAGCTACTTGCATTCAATATGCAGACGATTCCACACTAATATGCTCAGCCTCCCAAAAGGTATTTAATACAGTAGAACAATGGTTTACTCAGCGCTGCCTCCTATTGAACCCCCAAAAAAACAAAACTCTTGATCTTTACTCCTACCCGGAAGTCCTCCACAGTAGATTTTACTGTCACATCTAACAATGGTACACTCATATCTCCTGATCCAACTACAAAACTCTTTGGAATAACAATTGATAACAATCTTAACTTTGACACTCATATTAACAACACAATAAAAACTGTAAATAGAAAACTGGGCTCCCTCTATAGGATCAAACCATTCCTTACTCCAGCAGCCAGAATAACTATTACCCATACCCATCTAATGTCTACACTCCTCTGTGCCTCACCAATATATACTAAGCTGTCTAAAAATAACCTCAGCAAACTTGAAAACTCCTACAACAACATTGCCAGATTTGCCACTGGCAATCCATTTAGAACCCACCACTGTTATAATTTAAAGCAGCTAGGATGGCTTGAGTTACAAAATCAACTAAAATTTCACCAACTTACCATTGCCCACAAGACCCTTTACCAACCTACTAATACTCCAATACCTTCAACCCTGATTACCGCCTATAAAAATGTTAACACCTTGCGATCTTCAAATAAACTACTTGTTACAAGATGTAAATCCAACAACCTAGTTGGAGACTCTCTATTCTCCAATACTGTCGGGCACAACTGGTACCTACTCCCCTGTGAACTTATATCACTATCCTCAATATCACTTTTCAAATCTAAACTGAAATTGTATCTTAGAACACACTGGCTATGCCCCTGTATTAACCCAGACTAACTTCTCATTTTTTTACTAGCTACTGCTTATACTCTACCTCTTTCTACTACATCCAGTTTCCTGAATAACAAAGAGAAGTTTATTCTTGTAAATACTACCTTTGTAGTGATTTCTTACTTATTATTTGTTATATGTATGTGAGTGGTTTATGATTTACTTGTAGAATTACCTGTTATTATTTGCTAAATTGTATTTACCTGCGAATTTCTTTGAATTGTGATCTTGGAGCTTATGTCCCCAGGACTCTACTGAAAATGGACATATATCCAGTTAGACTAGCCTGGTCAACAAATATAAAATAAAAATAAATAAATAAAAATGTCTATGTTCACATAATCTCTAAATATTTGTAATATTAACCAATTCTTAGAATTGTGACTATAGCTAGACCTTAAATTTTCAACAGTATATATTTCGGTACCATTTAAGGATTGATGTCAATAAATTATGCTAATTTGTTCTTTCAATTCTATCATTTTGATGAAATTGTGAGTTTTTAAGCAGTCATTTGCATATGCAATTGGAAATATAGAAAATCTTAAGTCTTTAATATAATGGTTAGAATATGTGAACTTCTGCAAAGAACAAAGAATATTATTTATATAGGGAATTTGAGTATTAGAAATATTTCCATTTATGCAAAAATCTTTTAATAGCTGGATAAAGCTATTAAGGACTATTTGCTTATGACTAGTTGTGATATGTTTATTATTTACAGATACTTCTTGATGTATTTGTTTCATTTTCAATGAATCATAAGATGAATTTATCCATAATGCAAAAACTTTTACATTTGCTGAAGGAACATACAGTTGAATCCTATTCCATCATTATCCCAACATTTTCCATACCAGTTAAAAGAAACTTGGTTTATTGGAATGCCAAAGAAATTTAAGTAAATTTTTATTTATCTTCTTTATTTTTTTATGGAGACAGTACTAAAGAGTGTATGACAAATAATATTTTAGGGAGAATTTTACCATCTTAATTAACATTAATTGTTATTCCATAGTAAAGAAGAATGTATTCCAATTTGTGACTAAACTTAAAATTTTATAGTCATGCCCAGCACGTCGAGCAAACACCAGCGAAGTAAAATATTGAGGTAAAATCAGGCAAAAAAGGTACGCTGGTGATAAACAGCCAGATATCAAGTCACTGTAGTACACAAGATATTCAAATACGAAAACACCACGCTTGAAGAGCAATGTGGAGATAATTCCTTTATTTGTAGTAAGCGCTTTCGCCTTTTGGCTTCTTCAGACTTTAAAACATTTCATTAGGTCCAAACTGCAGTTTAAATACCTTACTGTGTAACGCTATTGGTCAGTCTATTAATAAAAGATTATTTTTTAAAAACACTATACATCTTCTTTTAAAATGAATCGAAGCATTTACAACATAAAGCACAATATCGAACATTGTTAAGAAATGTCTTAACTAGAGACATGCTTCCTTTGAAGTAAATAAATAAACATATGTGTATATCCCATGAAAGTGTGTGCATAGACATCCATAAACAGACAAATCCACTCCTGTGTTGCCATTACAAAAAATATACCACATATACTTCACAAACATCTGAAAATGACAGCTTAAAACCTGGGAATACATAGTGCATACCGGCAATCAGCCCATCATGGTGAAGTGAGCGTCATGAGCTACGATGGACAGCCTATCTAAACTGTACTTCCTCACATATACTTTACAAACATCTGAAAATAACAGCTTAAACACCTGAGTATATACCGCATAACGGCTTAATCAGCCCATCATAGCTTAAACAGCCCATCATAGTGTGCAAGATTGTGCAACAAAGATAAAAACAAAACTAAAACTCAGGTCTGCCCATCCTTTCAAAAATAATATGGATGGGGAGTTCACTCATAAGACCCTTAATTAAAACCTGATGGACAAAGATCGTTGGCCCAACGATAGCCAAAAGCGGCAGCGTGCTTTTTGTCCAGAAAATAACAACATGGACATATATGTATATATGTAAAAATATCCCATCGAAATATGTGCTTAAATATACATAAATAACTAACTGCATACATAAATATATGGGCATTTCAAAAGGTGTTTTTGATAAAAATCTATCTAAAATGTACTTTCTCATATCATGTACTTCATTAACATCTAAGAAAGACAGTATGAGAACCTACTATGATGTGCAGAATATAAATTTATGTACTACATAGTTGTTAGGTTCTCATACTGTCTTTCTTAGATGTTAATGAAGTACATGATATGAGAAAGTACATTTTAGATAGATTTTTATCAAAAACACCTTTTGAAATGCCCATATATTTATGTATGCAGTTAGTTATTTATGCATATTTAAGCACATATTTAGATGGGATATTTTTACATATATACATATATGTCCATGTTGTTATTTTCTGGACAAAAAGCACGCGTGTTGCTTTTGTGGCTATCGTTTGGGCCAAACGATCTTTTGTCCATCAGGTTTTAATTAAGGGTCTTATACAGTGAACTCCCCATCCATATTATTTTTGAAAGGATGGGCAGACCCTTGAGTTTTAGTTTTTGTTTTTATCTTTGTTGCACAATCGTGCTTGCACACTATGATGGGCTGTTTAAGCCGTTATGATGGGCTGATTAAGCCGTTATGCACTATATACTCTCAGGTGTTTAAGCTGTTATTTTCAGATGTTTGTAAAGTATATGCGGTGAGGAAGTACAGTTTAGATAGGCTGTCCATCGTAGCTCATGACGTTCACTTCACCATGATGGGCTGATTAAGCCGGTATGCACTATGTATTCCCAGGTTTTTAAGCTGTCATTTTCAGATGTTTGTGAAGTATATGTGGTATATTTTTTGTAATGGCAACACAGGAGTGGATTTGTCTGTTTATGGATGTCTATGCACACGCTTTCATGGGATATACACATATGTTTATTTATTTACTTCAAAGGAAGCATGTCTCTAGTTAAGACATTTCTTAACAATGTTCGATATTGTGCTTTATGTTGTAAATGCTTCGATTAATTTTAAAAGAAGATGTATAGTGTTTTTAAAAAATAATCTTTTATTAATAGACTGACCAATAGCGTTACACAGTAAGGTATTTAAACTGCAGTTTGGACCTAATGAAATGTTTTAAAGTCTGAAGAAGCCGAAAGGTGAAAGCGCTTATTACAAATAAAGGAATGATCTCCACATTGCTCTTCAAGCATGTTTTCGTATTTGAATATCTTGTGTACTACAGTGACTTGATATCCGGCTGTTTATCACCAGCGTACCTTTTTTGCCTAAACTTAAAATTTTATCAACAACCTGTTGAAAATTAGTTTGTATAATTTCTTTTCTATTAGACATAATGGTTATATAAATATATTTAATTTGAGTGTTACTCCAGTTGAAGTTTGAACATTTTTGTATGATTTTGTTTTATTTCTTAGTAATTAATAATGTACTTGTTTTATTATGATTACATTTAAGTTTGAGAGTTCTTCAAACTGTCTCATAGAACTAATCATGTTTTAATGATTTTTCTATATTTCCTATTGTTAGTAAAATAATGTCAGCAAAGAGTTGAATCTTTAGTTCAAAATCATCTTTTATTTTGAGTCTATTAATGTTCTTATTAGATCTAATACTATTAGCAAATGGTTCTATTACTAATGCAAAAAATAAAGGTGATAATGGACAACCTTGTTTTGTACCTTTTTATAATTTAAAGGAATTGGAAAGAAAATAATCTATTTTAACATATGCACAAGAGTTATTGTAAAACTTAGAAATTAATGCAATTAGCTCAGCTAATGAGTTATATACTTTAAGTGTTTTAAACAGATAAGGCCAATTGAGTCAAAAGTTTATCTACATCAAGACTATTGACGCAAAGTTCTTTTTTATTTTTATTTGCATAGTATATTAGTCCATGTATTCTTATTATATTATCCTGTACTAGTCTATTTAAAATAAACCCTGTTTGGTCATTGTTTATTAGTTTAAGTACTAGTAAATAATTTCTGTTAGGTGAAATGGACACAATGTCTACATTTAAAAGTGAAATGGGTCTGTATAATTAGGATCCTTGTCTTATTTTGAAATAGGTGCTGTGAGGGAATATTTCCATGATGGGGGAACTTCAGCTGTTGATTTTATTTTTCTACAGACCTTATCTAATATTTTAACAGCATCATCTGATAGTATTTATATAATTCTGGTATAAGACCATCTAAGCCTGGCACCTTATTATTTTTTAACATTTTTTTATCTGAACTTTTATTTCCATTAAAGTGAATGATCTCTCAATTTTTACTAGTTCACTTATTAATTTATTTTTTTTTATATTTTCTCTTAGAAAGATTAAGTTCTTTCATCATTATCTAAGTTATTTGTATTTTATTTATATTTTCATAAAATATTCTAAATCACTTAAGGACACCTTTAATATCTGTTCTTTCTTTTTTATTATTCATATATATTACATTTTCTTTGATATGATATGATTTCATTACTCATTTTATTTGATCTAATAGCAAGTTTATGTAAGCTTAATGGGTTTACTGAATATGCTTGAAGCTTAAGTTTTTCCAGGTTTATTGAAACTTTATGATTTAGAATTTTAAGGTATTTTGTATTTAAGTTTTTAAGTTCTGACTGACAGTGTCATTTGGTTTTAGATTTTACTTTATTTTATCTATTTTGGTCTGTAGTGTATTCAATTCTTTGTCCCATTCTCTTGTTTTACTAATATACCAACTTGTAACTCTTCCATTTAAGTAAGCCTTTAGTGAATCACCTAGGACAATGTCAGATACTTCACCATTCATGTTTATTTCTAGGAGATGTTTGATCTCTTTAACATACCACTCCTTAAATCCTTTTATTTTAATAATGCATGCTGGTAATCTCCTATGGTGTATTAAGTTGTCAGTGTTTAATATAATATTGCATACTATAGCATTATGATCTGATAATGGACATGATACTATTGGAACTTCTCTAATATGTGATAAGAGACTGTTTGTGACAAAATTTTATCAATCTTTTCTGCTCCATATCTATATGAATAATGGATAAATTGAAGTGAGTTTATTTTTCTTAGCTGATGTATATTCTTTAAGTTCATTTGATTTACATAATTTGATAAGTGTTTGGCTGAAGATGTGATTCTCAGTTTCCTATCTGCAGTGGTGTCTTTGTCTGATAAAATACAATTAGAATCACCAGCCATAACTTTACCTTTCACATAATAGGCTATAGAAATATTTTTTTGCATATTTAGCTCCGACCCATGGAATACAATAAGAGCTTACTTATGTACATAATTTTCTATTCCACTCAATTATGACAATGCTTAACATACCATTTTTATCAACATAAATATACTTTACTTTAGGCATTACTGATGAGTTATTCCATAGAATGACATTATATCATCTTTTATCTTGAATACCAGAACCTGCTAAAATCAAATAATTCTTTAAAGATAGATTATTTCCATCCTTATTAAGTAAATGTGTTTCCTGTAGAAATACTATTTGAGCTTTATGCAACTGCAAGGATTTGAACAGACTCACCTTCTTTACTGGATTATTTAATCCATTAATGTTAAGGTATATACATTTAAAATTAGACATTTATATAAGAAAAAGAAAACAGGTATTATAAAATCACATGTACAGAACTTACTAAATAGTTTATAAATAATAATGTAAAATCTTCAGCTATAGGCAAAACGTTTGAAACAAATAAAAAAAATCACCTAATAATATAACCCTAAAACAGTCTACCATGGAATAACTTATTTCTAGTTTGTTGAAAAAAATCAAACTACCTCTCAACCTCCCCATTAGACTAACAATGCCTATATAATGATTTGTTTCATGTTAATGTGCCTCATATTTTTAGTATGTCTCATCTTTAAAAAGCCCACCATTGAGTTATTATGAATGAAAAAAGTTAAAAAGCTGCTTAGATTCTTTCTTTCTAAATCAACAACACTGATTATCTCTATTATAATCTTTCCCTGTAACCTATTGTGAAGGCTGCTAGCCCAACTAGCTGGAATTTTGTAAATAATTCTATATCATTTGGGACTAGTAATATGATTTGTATGCTTGTCTTACGAATGTAAGAAAACTATATGTTATGTGTATATTAAACTACTGGTGCAGAAGTATGTTTTGAACTGTATGTTCTGTACTGATCTTCAAGAATATAACCACAGTATACTCTGCTGGAAAAGAGCAGAAATGTGTATAAGCTATATGCCTATGCAAATGTATGTTTTCATGGTAGAATTTGGAACACACAGAGTTAACTGGCAAAACTCTAAGAAAATAAGTTGAAATTATTTACGACTGTGCTATAAAGTTAGATAATGCAAAGAGACAGGATGTCTAGAGCTAGGAGGTTTTTCTATTCTCTGGAAACAAAAATAATAAAAGGTTTCAAAGGTAAAAGTGTTTAACCATTTTATGACTTCCAGTTCCAGGCAAACTTCTGAAAAATAAGTATTTTTGACACAGAGGTGACAAAGAATGATGTAATCTGAGATAACCCAGCAGAAATGTTTGATAGTAACTTAAGAGCTATCTCAGAAAGTGAGTCTGTGCATTTTGTATTGGTCTTTGGATCGGGCAACATCTTCTCATCAGCACTTGTCTGTCTCTGTAAGTAAGACTTAGATTACAGTGATTTCACTTAGAGATAGATAGGAACTTAGTAAGATTAGTTTAGATGTTTTCTATATTTATGTGAGACTGTCCTGCAATGTTGTTTTAAAATATTTCCTGTGACTCTAAACTCTGTTGTCAGTGCGTTGTTACTGAGTATTGTCTTGTGATTTTATTATTTATTATTAAATATATTTAAACCTTTTAATTGTGGCTGGTTTGTTAGAGATATTTAAGCTCTTAGAGTACTTGCATGTATTTGGTGACACTGTATAGGCCACTCATAAATAGCCTTAAAAGTCTTGGACACATTTACCATTGGATAATAGTAATTTGGATTATAGTAGCTGATAACAGTGGTTGGTGGCAGCTGGTACTACCTTATAGTCTGGGCAGAAGGAGGAATAACCAGTGAACCTGGGCCAGCCTTCCCCAGGAGTGTTTATGTGTCTGTATATAAATTAAATCTCAAAGTGTGTGTGTGTGTGTGTGTGTGTGTGTGTGTGTGTGTGTGTGTGTGTGTGTATGTGTGTGTGACTTACTTGGACAGGAACATAAAGAAATGGTTGGACAGAGAGGGTGCTGGAGGTTTTGGCTTGACCACTTGGCTGAGATCTTAACCCTATAGCCGTGCCAGTGGGGAGTATTATTGGGGATCTGGATAAAGAGAGAGAAACCAGCCCCAGACTGACTGTGATGTCTGTGTACTCTTAAGGGAAATTGTACTTTTCTGTGTGTATACTTGTCATCCTCCCAGTGTGCACATCCCTCACTGGTGCTAGTGGTGAGGATTGTGGCTCCTTGATTACTGGGCCAGTGCAGGATCGTCACACCTCTCATTGTCTCCCTGATCTACTAAAGGGAAGAAGTCAGTTGTTATTTCATATTTATTAATTTATAAATCAGGTGATTTCATATTTTTATATTTTACTTATTATGTATGTAAAGCTGTTGACACACATAACAATGTTCTAACTATATATATATATATATATATATATATATATATATATATATATTTATCCTGATCCCTTTCTTTTTCTGTTTGTATATTCTATCTTATACTATTACAATAGTCCTATGTTCTATATTTAATTATAATCCTAGTATACTGTAGAGTGCTATTTAATAGAACAGTTATATTTTCCCTTATATATCTGATAATCTTCAATCTAGTTCCACTGTTAGAATCAGTCCTATTTCTTCTTTATATGTTATATCTAAGAGTGTTTGAGCAAACATCTGAAAAACATTCCCTTTAAGATTCAAACTTTCCAAAATAAATTGTCTTGATATTTTAAATTTAGTTATCATTTAGAAACAGTAGCAAAGACATACAAACCTAACATTTTTATCAGAAGTGTCTTTCTGTAAGCTAGTATATATGGCCAGATTCAATAAAGCCTACACTAAGTGTACACAATATTTATTCAGTAAAATTCTTATCACATTTTTATGCTTTCTAGTCACTCAGAAAGATTACATTAACTGTACATGTAGTCTATACTTTGTGGTAACCTTTATGAATCAGTAGGAAAACTAAAATTAGAAGGAAGAATGTGTGCATTATGTCTGTTTTGTCTGTTCACTCAGAACAGTGTGCACTTAGTGTACACATAGTATAAGCTTTATTGAATCTGGCCCACAGTCTATCTTTTTTGCTATACTGCAAGCATTCAAAACTATTGGATAGTTGTTAGTGGTTTTAAAATGCAATTTGCTGTCTTTTACTTATTATCTAGCATATATTCGTTAGTATCTTAGCATATGATTCAAAACAGTATGTTAATTGATCTAATATGTATTGTTTTAAGCTGTATCGTCAGCTTTCATGGTCAAAATACACTGTAATTCCCATTTTAACATTCTAACATGTCACGTTCAGTTCAGAGGGTGACTTGAAAGGTCATCTTTCACTTCTAAACAGGAAGAAGTAATATGGACATCTTGACAGGCACTGGGAGGCAGTGAAGAGTTACCAAATAGCTGGGTAACTACAGCAGAGCTAGTAAGGGAGACTGCTAGAAAGGTGCTTGGTGTGACATCTGGACAGAGGAAGGAGGACAAGGAGACCTGGTGGTGGAATGAGGAAGTACAGAAGAGTATACAGAGGAAGAGGCTGGTGAAGAAGAAGTGGGATTGTCAAAGAGATGAAGAAAGTAGACATGAGTATAAGGAGATGAGGCGCATGGCAAAGAGAGAGGTGGCGAAGGCTAAGGATAAGGCATATGGAGAGTTGTATGAGAGTCTGGACACTAAAGAGGGTGAAAAGGACCTGTACCAATTGGCTATACAGAGGGACAGAGCTGGGAAAGATTTGCAGCAGGTAAGGGTGATAAAGGATAGTGAGGGAAACGTACTCACAAGTGAGGAGAGTGTGTTGAGTAGATGGAAAGAGTACTTTGAAGGGCTGATGAATGAAGAGAATGAGAGAGAGAAGGTTGAATGATGTGGGGATAGTGAATCAGGAAGTGAAACAGATTAGCAAGGAGGACGTAAGGACAGCTATGAAGAGGATGAAGAATGGAAAGACTGTTGGCCCAGATGACATATCAGTGGAAGCATGGAGGTGCTTAGGAGAAATGGCAATGGAATTTTTAACCAGATTGTTTAATGAAATTTTGGAAAGTCAGAGGATGCCTGAGGAGTGGAAAAAAGTGTTTTGGTACCTATCTTTAAGAATAAGGGTGATGTGCAGAGCTGCAGTAACTACAGAGGGATAAAACTGATCAGTCACAGCTTGAAGGTATGGGAAAGAGTAGTGGAAGCTAGGTTAAGAAGGGAGGTGATGATTAGTGATCAGCAGTATGGTTTCATGCCAGGAAAGAGCACTACAGATGCAATATTTGTTCTGAGAGTGTTGTTGGAGAAATACAGAGAAGGTCAGAAGGAGTTGCATTGTGTCTTTGTGGACTTAGAGAAAGCATATGACAGGGTGCCTAGAGAGGAGTTGTGGTATTGTATGAGGAAGTCGGGAGTGGCAGAGAAGTATGTAAGAGTGGTACAGGATATGTACGAGGGTAGTGTGACATTGGTGAGGACTGCGGTGGGAGTGACAGATACATTTAAGTTGGAGGTGGAATTACATCAAGGATCAGCTCTGGGCCCTTTCTTATTTGCAGTGGTGATGGACAGGTTGACAGATGAGATCAGACAGGAGGCCCCATGGACTATGATGTTTGCAGATGACATTGTGATATGTAGAGAGAGTAGGGACCAGGTTGAGGAGATCCTGAAGAGGTGGAGATATGCTTTAGAGAGGAGAGGAATGAAGGTCAGCAGGGCTAAAACAGAATATATGTGTGTAAATGAGAGGGAGGGTAGAGGAATGGTGAGGATGCAGGGAGTAGAGTTGGTAAAGGTGGATGAGTTTAAGTACTTGGGATCAACAGTTCAGAGTAACGGTGAGTGTGGAAGAGAGGTGAAGAAGAGAGTACAGGCAGGGTGGAATGGGTGGAGAAGAGTGTCAGGAGTGATTTGTGACAGACGGGTACCAGTGAGAGTGAAAGGGAAGGTCTACAAGAGGGTAGAGAGACCAGCTGTGTTATATGGGTTGGAGACGGTGGCATTGACAAAAAGGCAGGAGTCAGAGCTGGATGTGGCAGAGTTAAAGATGTTAAGATTTGCACTGGGTGTGACTAGGATGGACAGGATTAGGAATCAGTATATTAGAGGGTCAGCTCAAGTCGGACAGTTTGAAGACAAAGCAAGAGATGCAAGATTGCATTGGTTTGGACATGTGCTGAGGAGGGATGCTGGGTATATTGGGAAAAGGATGCTAAGGATGGAGCTGCCAGGTAAGAGGAAAAGAGGAAGGCCTAAGATAAGGTTTATGGATATAGTGAGAGAGGACATGCAGGCGGTTGGTGTGAAAGAGCATGATGCAGAGGACAGGAAGAAATGGAAACAGATGATCCGCTGTGGCGACCCCTAACGGGAACAGCCGAAAGAAGAAGATGATGATGATGATAGAATTTTCCAAGTTCCCAAAGCTTCACAAAAGTGCTTTCAACTCCAATTAGCTTGTTGTTAAGCTAGTATTCATGTTAAATGCACAAGAACAATTTATCAGTTATAACTCACAAAAAATGCTTCCGAGTGAATTTATGCCATTTCTACAGTATTCATTAATCCCTAAAACCTTTCCAAACCACTAAAAAACAATTAAACTTCACTGTAATGCATTGTATCTTTTAAAAATCTGCTATATGTAAAGGAATAACATTTTAATGATTGTGTAAACACTAATATACTTGTGGCATCCACAAGTGTTTGTTTTTAACCTTTACTTCAATACAGAAGGCAAACTAAGCTAATTAAAACATAAATAACCACTATTATATCCATACTATAATAAAGTTCAATCAAAAATACAACTCAGACTTTAATATATGTGGTTATACTTTTAAGATTTGTATGTGTTGTTTCAGATAATGCATACTGTCATTCTTTAAAGGAGACATAGCATTTAAACATGTAGTAAAAGAATGACAGTTATGTGTGATCCAGGTTTAACTTGTAAGAGTGTCAATGTTACTCTAATTATTTGATATCACTCTAATAATAGCTTTTATATATATAAACTATTTTTCGTACTTTAGAATATAACATAGCATGTCTTTTCTAGGTCCTTTTGCATGGCAAGCATTGTATCTGTAGCACACTACTGAACCCTTTTAAGATCCCAAAACGGATATCACACCACACAAGCTTAATCTCATTAATGATTTACTTATAGTGATATAATGGGATGACCCCTTAAACTTTATATAACATTAATTATGAACATTGCATATGCATTTATATTGTCAAGTTTTAATATGAATTGTTTTAGATGAAAGGATACTGTTATACTTTAGGAGACATAACAGTTAAACTTTCATTAAAAATAATGACAGTTATGTAAGAACTGACTTTAACTTGTGAGAATGTCTAAATAAGCACTGAATATTTAATATCATTCCCATATTCTCTTTTATATATGTAAGCAGCAACATGTTCTGTAAATTAGTATGCAACTTATCATGATCCTTTAGAGTCATCTTATGTTTCTAGTGTTTAATAGCATTACTAAACCATGTTAAGATATCAAAAATGTGCCACTTAACATAAGCTTCATCATATTAATGATGAACTTTTAATGATATAAATGGTTTAACCACATAAACGTTAAATGAAAATAAATGGCTTTAACTTCATATATAGCTAAAATAATTAAGCTTTATCACATTAAAAAAGGAATTAGTAACCATATGAAATAGGAAAAGAAAAATAAATGATTTACCTTGTAAAAAGTAGTATTTAGCACCTGTTCCTTACTATTCAAGGACTTGATTAAATTACTAAACATTCATAACCATGAGATGCATTCATTTCATTTGTCCTTCAGTTTTTACTGTTTTTGTCCTTTACTGACCATCTATCCCTTGTAGCATTTCTCTTCATAGATTTTGATAGATTCCAGTCCATTTCCTCTGTTTTTTCTAGGATTTTATTTTTCTGTATAAAGTCCATTGCATCTTCCAAGGTATTAAAAGTACTCCTTCCTTCTGTAAGGTGAATCCTTGTTTTTGCTGGAAACAAGATTTATGCTTTAATATTGTTAACAAGTGGCACACATGTTTTTCTTTTTGACATAACTAATATTGAATAGTCATTGTCAAATCTTATAATGTTTTCTTTAATTTTAACTGGGATAATTAGTCTGCTTTTAAAACTAAATCCTTATCTTGACTTGACAAAAATCTCATGATCACTGACCTTGGTGAAGGTGTTTTTTTTAAACTGAGTTGGAAATGAACGAAAGCGCTTATCTGTGTAATTAATAAAATAGTGTGATAATTATTAAGCAGCTTTTTTCTCTTTGAAGACCTTTCGGTTTATGTTTTAACTTGAGTTGAAAAGTCATCTATGTGCTCTTTCGATACCAAAGGAAAAAGCTTCAGACAGGTTCAATGTCTTCTTTTTTCAGGAATTCCATAAATCTTGATCTGTTCTCTAAATCTTCTATTTTTTTCTGAAATAAGTTGTTTTGTTTCAGGAGAAATTCAGTATTATTCTTATTTTCAAGCAATCTTCCATCAAGATCAGACATTGCTCTTCTATGCTCAAGAATTGTGATGATTGCTGTTTAAGAGCTTTACATTCCTCTTTAATATTGTTCCTATTGATTTCTAGTTCATCTATCTTCAAGGATAGTTCATTGATGTTATTGAGTATAGACTGTATGGCTCTTTCCATTGAAATGTCCTGTACATTGGGATTAGAGTGGCTCATTCTGAGACAGTTAGTTCTTTTTAGTTTTCTTGACAGGAAAAGGCAATTTAAAAAGTTTCAAATTTTTTTTTGTAAAACGTGTTTCAGCAGTTGATTAACTATAAATCCACTCAATTTTGAAAAGTTTAATTTGAGAAAATCCTGTCAGAGAAGTTAAAATGAAGCAGAGCTAAGAAACAGTGCTTTTAACTGCTCACCATCTTGGCCACACTCCAAAAGTTACTTTTTTGACAGAAAAATCACAGTTAAAAGCATGTTAAAACACTAAGGCAGCTACACAACAGAAAAATAAACAATTTCTCAACAGATAATATGTTTTCAGTAAGTTTACACTACCTTTAAACTGACAGACAAAAAAAAAACAAGTGCTCCATTTAAAACTACATTACAGTCTTGAGATAGTTTGTTCAATAACAACACTCCTAGCTTTGAAATCATGGTTGTTAAGCCATTTTTAGATCAAATAACAAGGTCTAACTTTGTTTCAGTCTGGATACAATCTCATACTGTAAAATGAAGCTGATATTTTGTTGCAGTTCCACTGAGCTGCTGATACTGTAAAACGAAGCTGATATTCTGTTGCCGTTCCACTGAGCTGCTGTCTACCATACTCTCTCTGGTTGATGTGAATGTTGAAATGCCTGCTTGTCTGGTGGCTAGTTGTAAATGCCTCAAAGGTCTTCACTCCTTATGTATGTTTTATTTCTAGGTAGACCCCTCTAAATAACTTTCAAAAGAATCTCCTACCTGAAAGAAGTTATCCTGAACATTGTGCCCACAAACCACCTACCTGGAATCCAACCCACCTTTGACTAAGGTTAAGACCTTATACTGTATTATAATGATACATACTGTTTTCTGTTGACCTGGGTCTAAAGGCACCTCTAGTCTGACCCCCATAGTAATCTGGCTCCCTCTATATTTTCTTAATTAAAACTAGCTGCCCCTAGCTTCCTGTAACAGAACTACTTAACTGAACCTATCTCTGAAAATTCTACTTTCACACTGCTCTCCCTCACTTAGCCCTGAAAATTTTATTCTGAATCCCTATCCTGTAGCAAAGAAATACCCTGCTAGAGTACAAAACACAGTCTAAACACTGCCCTTACCTTAGTACTACTTACAGATTAAACTAGAACTGACAAACATTCAGTTAAAACTCAGTCAAATATTCAGTTTAAAATCTAGTTCACATATAAGCATCTATTTAACACTACTTACATAACACAACTTAAGGAAACACTTGAAGTCAGTGTTAGCCCTGTTCCACTCGCCCTCGCTCCACTCGGGATCATTTCACACCCCTCCCTGCCCCCAATTTCTACCCATCCCCAGTACCTCTACATTTATAGGTACTTTACCACACCCCTATTACAACACCCAATCAGCCTCACCGTCATACTCTTTCCACCCCATTACCACCCTATCAGCTTTCAACTAACACAATTTTCCTACACCCACTCTACTACCTCCATTTTGATCATCTGACCTTATATCTGTTGTGTCATCAAACAACTGATCCCAACTACTTGACTCCTCCCTCATAATGTTATACTACTCTTTACTACCCATTCTGCTAGCCACTTATATACTCACTTTGTATGAAAACCAACAGCTTAATGGGTACCGATTCCCTGCTGGCCATACCATCACCCTAGCTTAAGAATATCTCATCTTTAGCCATACTACTAACATTGGGTACAACTCAACATCATTTTCAATCATACAGCATACTATCCCCTGGCACATTAGCTCCAGATCCAGACACTACTTTAAACTTTTAAACCAACTCCTGAGGCTTATCACTGAGTATAGACCTAGCCTTATACTCAGTGGTGACATCCACCCCAACCCAGGCCCATCCACCATGATACAAATACCCCCTCGACCTGTAACCTAAGCCACAAAACTATAACCAGTAGACCAACTAACTCTCTCCTTGTCTGTCATCTCAATATTAGGAGCATTAATAATAAGGTACATGAACTGCATGCCCTCCTGACTGTCTACTCCCCTGATATTCTCTGTCTTTCTGAGACCTGGTTAAAACCTAACATGACTGACAATGAAGTGCTACCACCTGGGTATAATATACACAGGCTGGATCGTGCTTCCAGGAAAGGGGGGGTGGCTGTACTCTATAAATCTGAGTTGAATGTGACCATAGATGTTATTCAACCACCTCAGATTAATACTCTGAGATTATTGCCACTAGATTGCAACTTAACAAAAGTAAAAGCATCAACATCATCTGTATGTATATTCCCCCAGATAATAATGTAGCCACACTTGAAGACAGACTTCACTGGCTATCTTGTCACTACCCCCAAGAAACACTAATACTAGGAGACTTTAACATCGACTGGGGCTCAGAATCCCCTTCTACCCACATCAACTTGCATGCATTTACACAAACCATAGCCACCCCTACCAGACTAGGTAAACCCAACCAAAAAGAAAGCATACTCGACTGGGTACTCGTAAATAGTAACCCCCAACTGTACACTGCTGGTACCCTCCCCAATGACCTAAGTGACCATCTTCTCACTTACGTAGTTAAGGATAAAGCCATTAATCCACAACAACTCTTACTCAGAAAAGTCAGGAGCAAAAGAAACTTTGACCCTGACAAATTTCAACTGGAACTTAGCTCATGTAATTGGTCCATGCTAAAACACCTACCCTTAGAGGAGGCAGTTGCCTATTTTAACAACATATTTCTTGAAATTCTTAATCTACATGCACCTGCCCGCTCAAATGAACAAAAGCAAAAACTGCACCATGGCTATCTAAAGAGATGAGACTAAAATTTACCAGCAGAAACAAACTATGGGCTCAATAGCACTTCACAAAAGACCCCCATGATCATGTTAAATATAGGTATGCTAGAAATGAAACAAAAAATGTATTCTACAGGACAAAAAACAATTCTACTGTAAGTTACAGACAACTAACCAGAACAATCCTCAGAAGTTCTGGGCAGGGCTGAACAATCTACTCCGCCCTGGTAAAACATCTACACCTATCCCTGCTGCCACCATTGATAAATCCCCAGACGAGGTCTCTGACAGTTTTAACCATTTCTTTACTGAAACAATTGAAGCCCTAGCCAATTACCTCCAAGCTCCCCTGCCCCTGATACTACTACCTCTAAAAACTGACTCTCGTTTTCCTTCCAACCAGTGTCCACATCACTTATCCATAATTTGATCAAAGAATTAAAACCCATCACACTCTCCGCTGACCAACTCCCCGCCAAGTACCTTCAAAAATCAGCTGATGCCATTGCCTATCCAATATCAATACTAATCAATTGTACCATAACAGAAGCTAAAATGCCCACCATTTGGAAAACCTCCTATGTAATCCCACTACATAAAGAGGTTCCTCTACGGAATTCTCCGATTATAGACCTATAGCTATACTTTCTCCACTTGCAAAGATTATGGACAAATGTATACAAAAACAATTTATGCACCACCTAATCCAAAATCACCTCATGGTGGATACCCAGCATGGTTTTCGTCCACACTATAGCACAACCTCAGCATTAATGGCTTTTACCAATACCATAAACAATAACTGTAACAATAATCACATATCCTCTGCCCTATTCTTGGATCTTTCCAAGGCATTTGACATGGTTGACCACCAACTTCTGGTTCACACCTTGCAAACTTTCCACCTAGATACCAAAGCCCTTCTTTGGTTTACATCCTACCTTAATGGGAGACAACAGGCTGGCCAATGGCAGAACAAGCTCTCTAACCTATTACCAAACACCCTTGAAGTACCACAAGGCTCCATATTAGGGCCCCTACTGTTATTAATGACTTGTATACAGTCATACCAAATGTCAGCTGTATCCAATACGCTGATGACTCCACCCTGATTTGCTCAGCTACTTCTCCCACAGACCTGAGGGTCACTACCCAGTCCACCTTTAATACCATAAAAAATTGGCTTTCTGAACATAGATTGTTACTAAATCCCCAAAAAACTAAAATGCTGTTATTCTCTCCAACTCATAAGTCTGCCACCTTCACCTTCACCATAAATGCAAAAAAGATGGGACAATAATCTCCCCTGACCCCTTTACAAAATTACTAGGTGTAATTATTGACAATAACCTAAAGTCTGACCTACATGTAAATTAAACAATCAGGAACATCACTAAAAAACGTGGGTAACTGTATAGAATAAAAGCCTTCCTAACCCCCCAGCTAAGATGGCTATAGCTCGCTCTCACCTACTCTCAACACTTTTATATGCCTTCCCCCCCCTTCTCTCCAATCTAAACAAACCTGTAATAAATAGACTGTCAACCTATTACAATCATATTGCCAGGTTTGTCACTGGACTGCCTTTTAAAACACACCATTGCATCAACCTAATACAGCTTGGGTGGCTAGAACTTCCTAGTCTCATCCAATATAACCTGCTGATCATGACTAACAAAATCCTCTATAACCCAGATAACACACCAGCCCTTCAAAATATTATCACCCCCTACAACAATCCAAGACTGCTTCGATCCTCAAAGAAACTTCTAATTCAGACAAATCAAAATCAACAACGCAGTTGGAGACACTAACACTGTAGACAGAGCCTGGACCTTACTTCCAGGTAAAATTACTTTGCTCTTCTCCCTAGAACAATTTAAAACTAAACTCAAACAACATATGGCATTTAACTGGCTTTGCCACTGTAACAAGCCTGGCTAACTCTCAACATGAATGTGAATAACCTAACTAACTATTTATTTGTTAATTTTCTCCTGACTATAACCAGGTGTATCTCATGTCTGCCTATGTATTCTTTGGTAATACCATTTATGTAATCTTGTATTACTTGCATTATTGTATCTGATAACTCAGAGCTTATCTCCCTGGGCCTCAATTGAAAATGGACATGGCTCCAGTTGGACTATCCTGGTCAACAAATGTAAAATAAAAAATAAAATAAAATAACTTTCCTGAGGAGAAACGCAATAAAACATCAACAATATTTAAGAAATTGGAAGTATTTTTCCTCAAAGGGAACTTACTTGCCCAGCAAAAACATCACAAGCTGAGCATTGATCCTTGAAAGCCTCAGAGGAGTGTACTGTTTGGCAGCAGTAAAACTCTGAAGGGTGTGACATGCAAAATTGTCCTTTAATCAGCTGAGCCTGAGCTGTTTGACAGTTTGGATGAGAAAAAGGTGCCTTGAGGCTATGGAAGCTGGCCGGCTGTTATATTCTTGGCAGGATATAATCCATGTATCCAAGGCTATCACAGCAGTGATCAATATTAAGAACATCATTGTTGTTTACAGTGGATAGACATGACCTGTTAAAATGCTAAAATTCAAAGTAGTAAACACTTTTAAATGTCCTACAATGCCCTTTACAGGATATATCAAATGAGATACACTTACAAAAAATGTCAGAGAGAGAGAGAGAAATGTGTTCATATCTGACAGCTTTTCTCTCTTGAACTATTAAGAAACAAAGTGGTTTACATGCCATTCTATTATTTTGTGCCATAAAAATAGAATAGTGGTATTTCTGATGCTTCCATCACTGATAAAATGTTTTGCAGTAGCTAACAAGCATTGCTTATTAATAATACATTCAGTCAAAGCACTATTACAACATAACAACTGAGCTGAATGTAATTCAACAAAAATGTTTAAAAATCAAGCTATTTTACTTGAAAAGGGTTCTGAAGGGCATTCAGAAAGTACCCCACTGCCTACAGTAAGAGCTGCAGTAAAAAGGGCCTATTCCCAGCATGCAATATTTGCATTTTAGAGATACATTAGCTGCAATGAGGAAGGACCTCATTATTGGCTAATTTACATGTCTTTGAATCGCTGTTAACTACAAGTGTATATTAGTACTTCCCTGTGGAATTAACAAACATGCACACAGACACACACACACACACACACACACACACACACACACACACACACACACACACACACACACACCACATACTCCATATCTGTCCCTGAGCTGTCAGAATGTTCTGACATTTTGTTTCTTCCTGCCTTAATAAATCGCAGATGTATAGTCAGCCATTAATGCCAGACTTTAGAGTTTCAGACTTTGTTTCCTTTGGTAAATGCATGCTAACACAAGTGCTGTTATTCTAGTGACTTTTATAAGTTTATAAAATGAATAATTGAAATCTGTCCCTGATTATTTATTTATGTCTCTCCATTGGTTTTGGCCTTATCTAGATTTCTTGCACTACAGGGTTGAGAGGTATGCTTATATGTGCCGATACTTCTCACTTGTAACTCACAAACTGTTGCAGGCCTTGAATAATCCCAATATACTAATCAGATTATAAGGAAGCCCTTATAACCCCCTGCAGGATTTAAATCCTTCTTAGTGCCTTTAAGGCACGCTATTTAGAGAATCCATGATGTCTAGTGGTCCCACACTGTCTTCCTTATTTTTTGGCAGTACCATTAAGGCATATTATTAAAGAGTTATTCCGGGTAACTAGTATTTCCCCCCAATACATGTCTTTGTTAATGTTACAGGGGTGCCTAGTATTTTTCTCTCAACCCACATATTTGTTAAGTGCCTTTCAGGCACAATCTGCATTCCATCTTGCCTATTGTTTTCCCCAACAAACATCTTTGTTAACTGCCTGTCAGGCACAGTCTCTCACTAGGGTGCCTAGGGTTTTCCTCTAAACCCACGTCTTTGTTATGTGCCTTTCAGGTGCAAACTGTATTCCATCTTGCCTACTGTTCCCCCCCAACCCACATCTTTTTTAAGTGCCTTTCAGGCATGATCTATTATCCCTGATGCCAAGTGTTCCCCGACCCATGCCTTTGTTTAGTGTCTTTCAAGCATGATGTGGTATCCTTACAGGCTAGTATTTCCCCCACCAATGTCTTGTGTAAAGTGTCATCAAGGCATGACAGTGTAAAGTTATCTCTGTTGTCTAGTGTTCCTCCTGACTCTAAGTCCCATTAAGGTACTATATTACATGGTTTTCCCTGGTGGCCTGTGTCCCCTTAACCCTATATTGTGGGATTTGCTCATTAGTGTAGGGGGAAGTATTCAGGTATGAAAGTCTGCTGTCCCCACCTAACCACACACACACACACACACACACACACACACACACACACACACACACACACACGCACACACACACGCACACACACACGCACACACACACACACACACACACACACACACACACACACACACACACACACACACCTAACTTACTCCCTCACTACTCTCCTTTCAACTTCCCAAGCAGACACATACTCACTCATACATTCACACATGCAGCCACACACATATACAACATGCACACACACACACACACACACACACACACACACACACACACACACACACACACATGCACACCGTAATACCACCTATTTGCTAACCTCCTCTGCACTTACCTCTACCTCAGTGGGTAAACATTGGCTTTTGGCCATCTTCATTAATACCCACAGCCAGGTGTGGTCATCATAATTTAGAGCCAAGCAATTCTCTGAATAACTCAGCTGCGTAAATGCCCGACTGCAGGCAGTTTTTGACAGAGCACAAGGCTAATTACTTTATAGCTCTCCAAGGGAATGCCTCATTAGCATTACAGCAGGACCACAAGGGCAACCCATCATGGTGCTGCATGCTTTCATGTTGCAGTACCATGGTAGGGCTTTCTCTGAATCAGAAATGGTTACCAAGAGGTGTACATCTCATGGTAACCTTTCTGAATCACGCCCTCTGTATCATAAATACAATAAAGCACTTCAATAAGTGATTCACATTGTTACAGTGCCCTTTTGGGTATTAAAAGCAACCAGAATGCATTGTGCATTAACTAACTCAGTAGAGGTTGTTACCCTATCCTTCTGTTATAACTTATTCCATAATTACTAAGGTTTAATACCTGAGTAAATCTTAGTTGCAAATAAGCTGAGAAGAACAAAAGCTATGTTTTACAACAAATATATCTCAGATTTATGAATCAAAGGATATTAAACCAGCCACACAATGGCTATAGGAGACACCACTGACCTGTAATGTTGGTAACCTGGGACAGACTATAGCCTGAGTTCATGAAAGTCAGCATCATGAATAAGGATTACAGGGTTACTGCCCTAATCTCCCTCTTTAGGGGAACACAGTGCATCATTCCCATCAAAGGGGTGTATATATCTCTTTGGTTTAGGTCTAAGACCATCTCCCAGAATGAGTTTGAAAGATCTGGGCTTGGTGCATGTAAAGGTGTAATGGCATCTTGTTTGCTGGGGAACTACAGATAGAAGTATGCATATTTGTAACTGCCAACATTATAGCACTGCCTGGCAACTATACTGTGACCATGTTAGGAGGAATGCTGGGAACAATAGATAAAAAAAATCCTTTTTTCTCATTCATGTGACAGTTAGTAGGCTAGCAGTGTCCTTTCTCTTATCATCTCAGGATAGGATAGAACGAAAGGGCAAGGAAGAGGTACAGGGAAGCCTACAGGCTGGTATCAAGGACAGGGAAGAAGGTCCATAACAGATAAAAATACTTAAAAAAAGGATTTACTATTAACAATGTCGTGACAGTCTGTAAGTAAACATTTAGAATTCTACTGATTTCAGTCTCTTCAGCTACAGGTACACTGTTTTATTTATTTATTTTATTATTTTGTATATATTTCTAGCTATATGCACAGTGGTATATCTAATCTATAGACTCAATTGGCCAGTTCATTTGCTTGACAAAACTATATTTTCCTCTTCTGGATTCTTTGTAGCATTCAAGCTCCAGGCCTGGTACTGTTGAACGCCAGCCAACTAATTTTTGGGTAGTTTGAGGAACTGGAGGGGATGGCTTCACCTGTAGATAAACATAAAGACAAATAATAATTGTTGCATACATGATACAAACAACTGAATACAATATTAACCATAATATTCTAGTTGTTTTTTTTCATTTACTGAACTTTTGAAGCAACTCAAAGTGAAGAGAATGCAACAGTGAAATAACTTAACAACATATCTTTGCAATGATAAATTGTTCTTACCACTGTTCCACAGTGATGATACTACTGGCATGTGTGGATCAAGTCCTATCCTGCACAATGAAGATACACACTATCTCTGCAAATAGACCACCCCCTATCCTGCACTATGAGTAAAAATGTCATCTCTGCTCATAGACCAATCACCATCACACACATTTATCAACCCTTATTCAGCACTACAAGGACACACACAGTCTCTGCTCATGGAATAATCATCATCCCTGTATTACGAGGACACACATGCTGTCTCTGCTCATGGATCCTAGGATCATAGAAGATTACTATGCTCTCGACCCAGAGGTCATTTTAAGCCTAGCCGTTTCAACCCAATGTACTACAGTAGAGGTACTAGTCAATACCCAAGATTGAATTTAGTGATGACTACTCATGTCCAGGTGTGTTGTGGCTGCTATCCCCAGTACGAATTTATAGTGCCTCATCCACTCATCCTGGTTCCTCTTTAACAGTGTAATAAAGGTGCTCTGTTTCACATGAATTGGTAGCTCATTCTAAAGACTTGGCAGTCACTGGGAGATAAATATGTTTCTCCAGCATGTCTTATTTAAGTCACAGGTGATACTTAAGTCCCTGGAATGGGTAGTCCTAGACCCATTTGATTTAGGGATATGCAGTAAGTTCATTAGGTTTGGGTGTTGGGTAAGTTCATTAGGTTTGGGTCACATTCTCTACAATGAGAACACAAGCCATCTCTGTTCATGAACCAGTCCTCTCCCAACACTACAAGGACACAAACATGTCTGCCTATGAACTAACATTCATCCTGTACCATATGAGCACACATCAGCTGGGCATGTGCCCTCACTACCAGTGGACCAGTCCTCATCTTGTAATGAGGACACATGCCATCTCTGTTCATGCACTAATTTTCTTCTAGCATTATGAAGGCACACACTATCTCTGTTCATAGATCAATCCTCACCCTATATGATGAAGATATGTGTCATCTTTGCTCATGTTCCAATCCCAGTTGACATCTCTGCTCATGGTCAAATTGTCTTTCTGCACTATAAGGACATCTGCTATCTCTGCTTCTGGATATGCCATCTCTGCTCATGGACTAAACCCCATCCTACTTTCTGAGGATATATATTATCTCTGCTCATTGACTGATCCTAATCTTACACTATGAAGATATATGCCAACTCTGCTCATGGGTCAATCCTCATTTTGAACAATGACAACCCATGTTATCTGCACTCTTGGATCAGTTTTCATCCTGCACTATGAAGATGTGCCATCTCCATCGTTGTTCCTGGATCAGTCTTCACCCTACACTAAGAGGATATATACCATCTCTGTTCATGGATCAGTCCTCACCCTACACTAAGAGGATATATACCATCTCTGTTCATGGCTCAGTCTTCACCCTACACTAAGAGGATATATACCATCTCTGTTCATGGATCAGTCTTCACCCTACACTAAGAGGATATATACCATCTCTATTCATGGATCAGTCCTCACCCTACACTAAGAGGATATATACCATCTCTGTTCATGGATCAGTCCTCACCCTACACTAAGAGGATATATACCATCTCTGTTCATGGATCAGTCCTCACCCTACACTAAGAGGATATATACCATCTCTGTTCATGGATCAGTCCTCACCCTACACTAAGAGGATATATACCATCTCTGTTCATGGATCAGTCCTCACCCTACACTAAGAGGATATATACCATCTCTGTTCATGGATCAGTCTTCACCCTACACTAAGAGGATATATACCATCTCTGTTCATGGATCAGTCCTCACCCTACACTAAGAGGATATATACCATCTCTGTTCATGGATCAGTCTTCACCCTACACTAAGAGGATATATACCATCTCTGTTCATGGATCAGTCTTCACCCTACACTAAGAGGATATATACAATCTCTGTTCATGGATCAGTCCTCACCCTACACTAAGAGGATATATACCATCTCTGTTCATGGATCAGTCTTCACCCTACACTAAGAGGATATATACCATCTCTGTTCATGGATCAGCCTTCACCCTACACTAAGAGGATATATACCATCTCTGTTCATGGATCAGTCCTCACCCTACACTAAGAGGATATATACCATCTCTATTCATGGATCAGTCTTCACCCTACACTAAGAGGATATATACCATCTCTGTTCATGGATCAGTCTTCACCCTACACTAAGAGGATATATACCATCTCTGTTCATGGATCAGTCCTCACCCTACACTAAGAGGATATATACCATCTCTGTTCATGGATCAGTCCTCACCCTACACTAAGAGGGTATATACCATCTCTATTCATAGATCAGTCTTCACCCTACACTAAGAGGATATATACCATCTCTGTTCGTGGATCAGTCTTCACCCTACACTACGAGGATATATACCATCTCTGTTCCTGGATCAGTCTTCACCCTACACTAAGAGGATATATACCATCTCTGTTCATGGATCAGTCTTCACCCTACACTAAGAGGATATATACCATCTATGTTTATGGATCAGTCCTCACCATTTACAGTGAGAACATGTGCCATCCCTGCTCATGGACCAATGCTCACCCTTCACTATTCAAACACATGCCATCTCAGCACATGGTGTTTAATACTTAATGACAGTTACTTTTATAGTTTTTTTACTGTATTCATCCCCAGTGCCTGCCAACCATCTGCTCTTCCTTCCCTGGGAGGCATCATTCACACTGTCATCAGGGAGGTTGTGTTTAGGTGCCTGAGCCCACCCTCCTGTTAGCTGATCAATGCAGGAACATTCCATACACTTTCTGATGTATGTATGATCCCCCAAACACATCTACAAGGGCTACCATTACTAGCTTGGATTGTCAAGCTCACATCCACCATTTACGTGTCAATGTAGTCATGTAAGCCTCCACTTGAAGGGGAACAATTTGGCAAACCAGTACCACCATTCCTTCCCCCCAGGATGGGCAAACCATCTTTAGAAGCTCACTCTTACCCCCCCTGACCAGCTCTACCAACACCCAAGACACTGTTCATGCTTGGATCATCTGGATGATCATCAGTGCTTCGTCTCTGTATACCACAGAGATGGGGGACATCTGTTTTCAATTTATATTGAAACTTTAATGAAGGCAAACATAACAACCATTGGTAAAATGAATGAGAAACAACATGTTAAAATATAATCCTAAAACAATGCAATTAATTCTGCAAATATTAAAACAATTAATAATGTCAATATGTATTCTTTTTTCAGGCAACTCTCCCGCTGACCATTAAACTCACCCACCCGTACAGTCTATATACCATTCATTCCTTGGGGGGGGGGGGGTGAAAGCCTTCAGCCCATTTGTTCCCTTGAATCACAGTCATGTGATCTTAGAGAGAGAACTGCCATTCATGTGCTAGGGACTGGGGTTTCACATTTAAGCTCTAGTGTCCTCTGTACATGTCTGAAGTGTCCAAAGGGTTGGCATGTAATGGGACACCATGATTTACATATATTCCTTCCTATGTACATAATAAAATAGCCACACCCTCCTTGTAGATACCACCTCTGCATAATCCTTGGTCTACACTCAGGATTCTACTGCAGAGAGAATGTACTCAGGAATATACCCAAGTCCCCTTCCTTTTGAAGTGCTACAGGCAGCTCAGATGCATCAGTTCTATTTGAGTCACCTGGGTTATATTTAGGGCTTTATCTCCCTACGTGAAAAATGTCAATATCTATTCAGTAGTACTCATTTCTTTTTTGAAGTCTCAACAAAATAATTACTTAATGACATTTTCATTAAAAGGTTTTGAAACTCTTGCTTTCAAATATTGATTCATGCTGGAAGAGGTCAATTCAACCTACAGAGTGCTGCAGAACACAGAAGGCACTGACCTGAATGTATTTTTCCACTGGGGTCACTGCTCGCACCCGGAGATGTTCTGGCAGCTCTATCTTCTTCCTCTGCTGTGGTGCAGCGTCTTCACCTACTAACTAAAACAATGACATGTTACCAATCAAACTGGTATACTCAAGTGTGCATTAAACTGTACACCTAACAAGTCTTGAGACAGAAAAGCAAACACAAATTATACATGAAGATGATGATGGTAGTTCTATTTAGTGCAAAAAGTTTTTTTTTATGCATTCCATGAGTTAGCAACCAATGTGTTATAAATGTATAGGCCCTTGCTTCTTCTACTTGTTCTGCTCCATAACACATCCTAACAAAAGTTCTCATACTAAATTATAATAATGAAAATGATGTTCCTGTAGCATATGTTTTCTCAGTCCTGATATGCTTGATATTTTAAATGTATGTCTTCCACAGTATTATTTCACCTATATTTCCTCCAATTTATGTGTATATATCATACGTACTATTCTACAAATATTTTATTGCAACATATTTCCTGTTGTCTTATTTCACCTAGGATATATTCCTTCTCAACTATAACAGTTTTGTTGAAGTGATCCTGGTCAGAGTAGTTTCATTGATTTACACCATGATTATCTATTGTCCATGTAAAACTGCAGGCTTGTGAAACAGTGGAGGTAAGGATGTTTCCTCTTAATCCCACTGCTGTATGCTATCGGAGTTAGTATATTTAGAGATCTGGCAAAATCATGTTTTAATTGTTTTGGCCATTGCTTGTTGATGCACTATTTGATGAGTAAGGACTGATGGAATGGGAATTACTGTAATTGCTATCAAAAAATGGTTATATTAACTTCAACTATATGTTTTACTAAGCCATTTTATCATGCTGAGGGTGTACTCCTGAGCTGGGTCTGTATAAGGTCCATTTGGATCAGTGTTCTCTCACAGAAAATAAACATACATAAACCACAAAACACGAGTAAAAGGCAACTGTTAAAAATGCAAAACAAAAATAAACCAAAATAATACTGCCACAGGAAAATAATAACAGGTTTTATTAATAAAACTGGAAGACTATTTTATCCCGTGGCAGTGTTATTTTGGTTTATATAATAAATATAATTAAATAAATATTTACACAAGTGCATTTGTTGTGCCACGGTGGTGCACCGGTTAGCTTTGTCACCTCACAGCAAGAGGTTCTCCTGTTTGATTCTTGGCTGGAGTGCCTTCTGTGTGGAGTCTGCATGTCCTCCCTGCGGTCAGGTGATGTTAAAGACATGCAGGTAGGTGCGAGTGTGAATGGATGTGCCTTCTTTGAAGGTTGGGTGTCAGGCTAGCAACTTGGCACTATAAAAATCCACTGCCAATCATGAGCGGACTGGAGTTCTGCTGTGGTGACCCCTAACCGGGAAAAGCTGAAAGTCTTTTTTTATTTGTTGTGCATAACCATACACAAATACTTAGAGAAACACACAAATCTAAACCTGTTATCTTTAACATTTACTCTTAGCTCTAGGTCTGCACACACACACACACACACACACACACACACACACACACACACACACACACACACACACACACACACACACACACACACACACACACACTAATAAACCATCCCCTACACACTTTAAAATAACTTTGAATTCTTATTGTCACAGGAGCTACTACTAGTTGCCTGGACTAACTTGTATGGCACTACTAATCTGAGGTCTGCATTATCTGCCTTTTACATTATACTGTCTGCTATTTTAGGCAAAGTGATTCACACCTCCAAATGAATGTTTAATAATAAGTGTATGCCCTTGGTGTCTGCATCTTTGAAGGCATCTTTTAGTCAGGTTAAAAGTGCCTGAAGATAACAAAAAAGACACAAATTATTTAGACATATACAAAAGCAACCAAACCCTCAAACATTCCACAAAGATATTCTTATATGAGG